>NW_027195029.1:1097500-1291287 GCF_038502225.1 Cherax quadricarinatus
TGAGCTTTCAGTTTTCCTGCTCCACTGTAACTTGTCATGATTGTGACCAGATCTACCTGGAGTTCATTACCTTTGTAAGTTATGATTGTGACCAGATCTACCTGGAGTTCATTACCTTTGTAAGTTGTCATGATTGTGACCAGATCTACCTGGAGATCATTACCTTTGTAATTTGTAATGATTGTGACCAGATCTACCTGGAGTTCATTACCTTTGTAAGTTGTCATGATTGTGACCAGATCTACCTGGAGATCATTACCTTTGTAATTTGTAATGATTGTGACCAGATCTACCTGGAGTTCATTACCTTTGTAAGTTGTCATGATTGTGACCAGATCTACCTGGAGATCATTACCTTTGTAAGTTGTCATGATTGTGACCAGATCTACCTGGAGATCATTACCTTTGTAATTTATGATTGTGACCAGATCTACCTGGAGATCATTACCTTTGTAAGTTGTCATGATTGTGACCAGATCTACCTGGATTTCATTACCTTTGTAAGTTGTCATGATTGTGACCAGATCTACCTGGATTTCATTACCTTTGTAATTTATGATTGTGACCAGATCTACCTGGAGTTCATTACCTTTGTAATTTATGATTGTGACCAGATCTACCTGGAGATCATTACCTTTGTAATTTATGATTGTGACCAGATCTACCTGGAGATCATTACCTTTGTAATTTATGATTGTGACCAGATCTACCTGGAGATCATTACCTTTGTAATTTATGATTGTGACCAGATCTACCTGGAGATCATTACCTTTGTAAGTTGTCATGACTGTGACCAGATCTACCTGGAGATCATTACCTTTGTAAGTTGTCATGACTGTGACCAGATCTACCTGGAGATCATTACCTTTGTAAGTTGTCATGATTGTGACCAGATCTACCTGGAGTTCATTACCTTTGTAAGTTGTCATGATTGTGACCAGATCTACCTGGAGATCATTACCTTTGTAAGTTGTCATGATTGTGACCAGATCTACCTGGAGTTCATTACCTTTGTAAGTTGTCATGATTGTGACCAGATCTACCTGGAGATCATTACCTTTGTAACTTGCTCAGTTATCAAAACTTTGGGTACAGTCCCTGGACCCATTATGTACCTCTTATCCTTTGACTACCGCCCACAGGATGGGTATGGGGTGACTACCGCCCACAGGGTGGGTATAGGGTACATAATAAACATATTAAATTAAAACTCCTACTCCGGGAGCCCGGCCATGGACCAGGCTCGTCTGGGCGAGTACACATGGGAAAGAGAAGCTTGTGACAATGTTTGGGTCCGACTTGAACTATTTACAAGTCAGGCTAACACACGAGAGTGAGGGAGCCAGTATATATAGGAGAGGAGGACAGGGACGGGACAGAGAGAGGAAGAAGTGAAGAAGCAGTGGTAATGCTGGTAGTGGTAGTAGTAGTAGTAGTAGTTGTTGTTGTGGTAGGGGTAATATCTTTAGTGCTATGGCAGTCTTTCTATTAGCTGCTGCAGTAGTAGTAGTAGTAGTAGTAGTAGTAGTAGTAGTAGTAGTAGTAGTAGTAGTAGTATAGTAGTAGTAGTAGTAGTAGTAGTATAGTAGTAGTAGTAGTATAGTAGTAGTAGTAGTAGTAGCAGCAGCAGTAGTAACACTAGCAGTGGTAGTAGTAGTAGCAGCACTAGCAGTAGTAATAGCACTAGCAGTAGTAATACTAGCAGCAGTAGCACTAGCAGTAGTAGTAGCACTAGTAGTAGTAGTAGTAGCAGCAGCAGCACTAGCAGCAGTAGTAGCACTAGCAGTAGTAGTAGCACTAGCAGTAGTAGTAGCACTAGCAGTAGTAGTAGCACTAGCAGTAGTAGTAGCACTAGCAGTAGTAGTAGCACTAGCAGTAGTAGTAGCACTAGCAGTAGTAGTAGCACTAGTAGTAGTAGCATTAGTGGTGGTGGTGGTAGTAGTAGTAGTAGTAGTAGTAGTAGTAGTAGTAGTAGTAGTAGTAGTAGTAGTAGTAGTAGTAGTAGTAGTGGCACGAAAAACAGAGTGAAGCGAGTGCCTTATTCTTCTAACTGGTTGAGTACTAAGCCCTTATTCTTCTAACTGGTTGTGTACTAAGCCCTTATTCTTTTAACTGGCTGAGTACCAAGACCTTATCCTTCTTCTAACTGGGTGAGTACAAAGAGTACATACCACTCTTGAGCAGCTCCGGTGCCAGCAGGTTGGAGAGGTCTGGCTCATCACCGTACCAAAACACCCAGAGTTCCTTAGGTGAGTGCTTGAGTGAGTGGCGCTGCTGCTGGTGGTGCTGCTGGTGGTGCTGGTGGTGGTGGTGGTGATGGTGGTAGTTGGACTGCTGGGGGGAGGGAGGTACATGGTCGTGCGGCGGACGCCACGTACGTCGCCACACGCACAGCACGTCAGCGGCCACCATGCGGGAGTACGACACCAGCACGGGGTCTTCCAGAGGGTCAGCTGGCACCCCCCCGCCGCCGCCGCCGCCCCCGCCGACGCCGCCACCGCCGCCACTTCCGCCAGGGTTGTCCCATACATATACCCGCCATTTTATCCCGCACAAGTCAGTCTGGAAAAGAAAATTAGCAATAAACACCCGACATTAACCTTTTTTTTTTGAGACGGTGGAGCAGAATAGGAGAACAAAGATGTATAACGCTGGAGAGGTAGGACAGAGGGAGGGGAAGGGGGCGTCCCTGGACTGGTAGGAGGGAGAGGGGTATTCAAGGAGGTTTTGCGTGCTGTGTCTTGAACATCCAGCACTTGAAGAGGCAATCAACAAGTGCGACTCCAGGTTGGGATGCCAGTAACAGTAGCGCTAACAGTAGTAATAAGTGGCACTAACAGTAGTAGTAGTAACGACAGTAGTGACATTAACAGTAGTATTAACAGTGGCATTAACAGTTGTAACAATAGCATAACAGGAGGAGTAACAGTAGCATCAGTATTAGTAGCAGCAGTGGCATTAACAGTAGTAACAGGAGCAGTAGTAGCATTTACAGCAGTAACAATAACGGCAGTAGTAATAATAACAGTGGCACTAACAGTAGTAGTAGTAGTAACATTTACAGTAGTATAACAACAGCAGTAGTAACAGTGGCACTAACAGTAGTAGTAGTAACAGTGGCACTAACAGTAGCAGCAGCAACATTTACAACAGTATAACAATAACAGCAGTAGTAACAGTGGCACTAATAGTAGTAGTAGCAGCAGTAGTAACAGTGGCACTAACAGCAGTAGCAGTAGTAGTAGTAACAGTGGCACTAACAGTGAGTGTTGCCAGGACGTAAGACAGAGTGTTGCCAGGACGTAAGACACAGTGAGTGTTGCCAGGACGTAAGACACTGCGAGTGTTGCCAGGACGTAAGACACAGCGAGTGTTGCCAGGACGTAAGACACAGCGAGTGTTGCCAGGACGTAAGACACAGTGAGTGTTGCCAGGACGTAAGACACTGCGAGTGTTGCCAGGACGTAAGACACAGCGAGTGTTGCCAGGACGTAAGACACAGCGAGTGTTGCCAGGACGTAAGACACAGCGAGTGTTGCCAGGACGTAAGACACAGCGAGTGTTGCCAGGACGTAAGATCCTCGCAACCATTCACCTTATCATCCAACATTCAGCAATCTTTATTGGAGTCGAAGTTTTCGACTCCAGGCTGAGGGACTAATTACCTTCAACTCTTGTCTCACCGTTCTTCTCTGTATTGGACTGAAGAAGCCACTGGCTGGCGAAATGTTTCCACAAAGTTGAACAAGTGTCTTATTCTTCAACGTGTGGGGTTTCAAAACCACTCACGGGTATCACAGACTTGTCTAGTGGTCACAGTTGCGGTTTTCGTCACACAGGGTGCTGTTTCCAGTCAAGAGGATCGAGCCCACAATGTCCCGCATAACGACATAACACAAGATTACTGCTAGACAAGTATCTTCACCGGGGGTGCGGTGAGCGCAATAAGAGAACACTATATCAACATCCGTGGCCCTAGATTATTCAACATCTTACCAGAAGATATAAACACTGCTGGAACAAGTGCAGAAGTCTTCAAGAGGAAACTGGACAAGTATCTTCACCAGGTGCCAGATCAACCAGGTTGTGATGGGTATTTGAAGCAGCGGGCCACCAGCAGCAACAGCCTGGTTGACCAGGCTAACACCAGACGATTCTGGTCTATAACCGGGCTCCGAGAGTAGTAATACTCTCGAAAATCAAAGGCATATCAAAGGTAAAGATCAACATCCCCATTAAACACAATTCGCACAATAACTCGTAAATATAACAACGATATTTTACACAATAACAACCACAATACACAGCAACAAGAATAATAAAAACTATTAATAAACACAAGAACTATTAAGAAAAGTGAACACCAGAATTGTGTAAGATTTATATACCAGTCATCTTAGGTGTTTACGATTTATATACCAGTCATCTTAGGTGTTTACCATTTATATACCAGTCATCTTAGGTGTTTACGATTTATATACCAGTCATCTTAGGTGTTTACCATTTATATACCAGTCATCTTGGGTGTTTACCATTTATATACCAGTCATCTTAGGTGTTTACCATTTATATACCAGTCATCTTGGGTGTTTACCATTTATATACCAGTCATCTTAGGTGTTTACGATTTATATACCAGTCATCTTAGGTGTTTACCATTTATATACCAGTCATCTTAGGTGTTTACCATTTATATACCAGTCATCTTAGGTGTTTACCATTTATATACCAGTCATCTTAGGTGTTTACCATTTATATACCAGTCATCTTGGGTGTTTACCATTTATATACCAGTCATCTTAGGTGTTTACCATTTATATACCAGTCATCTTGGGTGTTTACCATTTATATACCAGTCATCTTAGGTGTTTACGATTTATATACCAGTCATCTTAGGTGTTTACGATTTATATACCAGTCATCTTAGGTGTTTACGATTTATATACCAGTCATCTTAGGTGTTTACGATTTATATACCAGTCATCTTAGGTGTTTACGATTTATATACCAGTCATCTTGGGTGTTTACCATTTATATACCAGTCATCTTAGGTGTTTACCATTTATATACCAGTCATCTTGGGTGTTTACCATTTATATACCAGTCATCTTAGGTGTTTACCATTTATATACCAGTCATCTTGGGTGTTTACGAGACACCAGTAAACACATTTAACTGGCTTCTGTTTCATACAAGAATGATACAGCCATTTCTTTCTCTGCTAATTGTAACACCTGTTGAGTGATACCACAACAGTGAATGTACGTGTGTGTGTGTGTGTGTGTGTGTGTGTGTGTGTGTGTGTGTGTGTGTGTGTGTGTGTGTGTGTGTGTGTGTGTGTGTGTGTGTGTGTGGCGGGGAGGGGGCAGAAACATCCTCTCTGTTCATCCTAACTCACTAATGTGTCATACCAACAGTGAATGGATGCTTGTTGTGTGTGTGACGGGAAATATCCCGTCACCATAACTCACTACTGTGTCATACCAACAGTGAATGGATGCGTGTTGTGAGTGTGACGGGAAATATCCCGTCACCATAACTCACTACTGTGTCATACCAACAGTGAATGGATGCTTGTTGTGTGTGTGACGGGAAATATCCCGTCACCATAACTCACTACTGTGTCATACCAACAGTGAATGGATGCGTGTTGCGAGTGTGACGGGAAATATCCCGTCAACATAACTCACTACTGTGTCATACCAACAGTGAATGGATGCGTGTTGTGTGTGTGACGGGAAATATCCCGTCACCATAACTCACTACTGTGTCATACCAACAGTGAATGGATGCGTGTTGTGAGTGTGACGGGAAATATCCCGTCACCATAACTCACTACTGTGTCATACCAACAGTGAATGGATGCGTGTTGTGAGTGTGACGGGAAATATCCCGTCACCATAACTCACTACTGTGTCATACCAACAGTGAATGGATGCGTGTTGTGAGTGTGACGGGAAATATCCCGTCACCATAACTCACTACTGTGTCATACCAACAGTGAATGGATGCGTGTTGTGAGTGTGACGGGAAATATCCCGTCACCATAACTCACTACTGTGTCATACCAAAACACACTGGTATTTCCATCACCAGAAATAAACTTCCAAACTCTCTGACCGAAGCTTCTGCCACCTTACCAAACTACCAACTAAAAGCTTCCCATGTCACACTTATCTGGTCTAAGTTTTTAAGGCCACTTAAAAAAAAAAGTAAGAGGAGCACACATTTGCGTCCCAAAATAATCCAATATACTTGCGTCCCAAGATAACGTAGCACATATTTGCGTCCCAAAATAATCCAATATACTTGCGTCCCAAGATAACGTAGCACATATTTGCGTCCTAAGATGAGCGAGAGGTTATGGTGAAATATGCAAGATCCTCACCAGTGAAGACAAGATACCATATAAAGTTCTGAGAAAACTTACTACAATCAAACCTGCCTTGATAAAGTCCTACACAGGATGAACCATGCCTTGATAAAGTCCTACACAGGATGAAACATTACTTGATAAAGTCCTACACATAAAGGGAGAGAGGTTCTTCCAATATAAGGTCGACCTGCAAGGCATATTTAGTGTCCACTATTATCTACAGTATGCTAATCAGATCTAAGACTGGCACAGGTGATTTGATCTAAGACTACCAGGTGTCTGTACTTGTTGCACACCTCCACTCAGTCACCACTCCTCTGACACTCTTATTATGTATTACCATCACCGTCTCCCACCAAGGTAGGGGAACCCGTCATAGGGTACTTGCCTATAGGATCATTCGACGCCTGGGAAATGATAGGTAATCAAGTTTATCTCTTGACGTATAATTTTAGTCATTGTTATACCCTGGTACGTTAAGAGTTAAGAGACTGACCACCTCAAAACTTTAAGGGTGATGGACTGATTACATCGTCTTCAAGTATCTTCTGCTTCTATCAACTTTTCTGTACTTGATGAACATCAAAATGGTATACAATACCGACAGGTTATTAGGTAAGACACATATGCAACAGTTAGACAACTTTATTCCGAAACGTTTCGCCTACACAGTAGGCTTCTTCAGTCGAATACAGAAAATAGGCAGGAACAGTAGAGATGTGAAGACGATGTAATCAGTCCATCACCCTTGTAGTCGTAGAATTTGAGGTTGTCAGTCCCTCAGGCCGAGGGACTGACAACCTCAAATTCTTAAGCTGTAATCGTTTTAATGAGAATTTGTTTGTGATTCTGAAGGAGATACAATGACTAGAGTGAGAGAGTTATAACACTTGTACATGACGACTCTAAACACTGTATACCTGGTTAGGGATAACCCAGTGAAGGGGAGGGAGGGACGGATCCTTCAGTTTCCTGTATTAAGTCTTTCAGTTGCATGGTGACGAGTAGCAAGCACTAAGTATGCTTATTACCTGGTAACACCTGACTACACTCAAGGTTACCAACATCTTCCTCCTCTACCCCCATCACACTCACTCTCTCTCTCTCTCTCTCACACACACACACACACACACACACACACACACACACACACACACACACACACACACACACACACACACACACACTACCTTCAAACCTTCATTCTGCCAACTTGTTATTCAGAGAATGGTATCCACTCTCCATTTCCTAGGATCAAATATGATTACCTTCCATTTCAGCACGCACTATATGATCCTATACACTTACACCGAATATAAAAAAATTACACTCCATATAATGAACACCTCGTATTGTGAACGATAAACTGCAGTAACTACACTTTTATTTAACGAACTTAGGAAAATACAGGAAAATATACACTGACTCGTACAACAACCACCACCCATCAGCTGGTTGATCGTGTATACTGACTCGTACAACAACCACCACCCATCAGCTGGTTGATCGTGTACACTGACTCGTACAACAACCACCACCCATCAGCTGGTTGATCGTGTACACTGACTCGTACAACAACCACCACCCATCAGCTGGTTGATCGTGTACACTGACTCGTACAACAACCACCACCCATCAGCTGGTTGATCGTGTACACTGACTCATACAACAACCACCACCCATCAGCTGGTTGATCGTGTACACTGACTCGTACAACAACCACCACCCATCAGCTGGTTGATCGTGTACACTGACTCGTACAACAACCACCACCCATCAGCTGGTTGATCGTGTACACTGACTCGTACAACAACCACCACCCATCAGCTGGTTGATCGTGTACACTGACTCGTACAACAACCACCACCCATCAGCTGGTTGATCGTGTACACTGACTCGTACAACAACCACCACCCATCAGCTGGTTGATCGTGTACACTGACTCATACAACAACCACCACCCATCAGCTGGTTGATCGTGTACACTGACTCATGCAACAACCACCACCCATCAGCTGGTTGGTCGTGTACACTGACTCATACAACAACCACCACCCATCAGCTGGTTAATCGTGTACACTGACTCATACAACAACCACCACCCATCAGCTGGTTGATCGTGTACACTGACTCATACAATAACCACCACCCATCAGCTGGTTGATCGTGTACACTGACTCGTACAACAACCACCACCCATCAGCTGGTTGATCGTGTACACTGACTCATACAACAACCACCACCCATCAGCTGGATGATCGTGTACACTAACTCATACAACAACCACCACCCATCAGCTGGTTGATCGTGTACACTGACTCGTACAACAACCACCACCCATCAGCTGGTTGATCGTGTACACTGACTCGTACAACAACCACCACCCATCAGCTGGTTGATCGTGTACACTGACTCATACAACAACCACCACCCATCAGCTGGTAGTTACACAGTTCAGTTGCTAAATTAGACACATGTGCAACACTTGGGATTTTGATGACCCTCCTGGTCTCCAGCCATGTTACCGTGAAGGTTCTTAGATGGCTGAATGGTAACGAAGGAAACCGTGTAGGCTGGAGCTTTAAAAAGATATTGGGCAAATATACGAGTGGGAGGGGCTGGGTGTGATTGGTGTCGTGGGTACGGGAGTAAATTCTTGTGTAGCTGTGGATTTGATAAGGACCTGCCCTGTATGGGTCAGTAGGCCTTCTGCAGTGCTCCTCCATTATGTTATACGGAGGCGTTATTTTATTTTTATTTTATTAACACACTGGCCGATTCCCACCAAGGCAGGGTGGCCCGAAAAAGAAAAACTTTCACCATCATTCACTCCATCACTGTCTTGCCAGAAGGGTGCTTTACAGTACAGTTTTTAAACTGCAACATTAACACCCCTGTTAGGTAAGACACGTATGCAACAGTTAGACAACTTTATTCCGAAACGTTTCGCCTACACAGTAGGCTTCTTCAGTCGAATACATAAAGTAGGCAGGAACAGTAGAGATGTGAAGACGATGTAATCAGTCCATCACCCTTGAAGTCGTAGAATTTGAGGTTGTCAGTCCCTTGGCCTGGAGAAGTTCAGTTCCATAGACATGGCTTGATAAAGCTCCTGGAGAGCGAAACGTTGCCACAACAAATGTCACATTGTGAACATCAAAATGGTATACAATACCGACAGGTTGTTAGGTAAGACACATATGCAACAGTTAGACAACTTTATTCCGAAACGTTTCGCCTACACAGTAGGCTTCTTCAGTCGAATACAGAAAGTAGGCAGGAACAGTAGAGATGTGAAGACGATGTAATCAGTCCATCACCCTTAAAGTCGTAGAATTTGAGGTTGTCAGTCCCTCGGCCTGGAGAAGTTCAGTTCCATAGTCAGGAACTATCTGAAGATCAAGCGACAGTGCGGAGACTTAAATACTGTCGGAAGGAGAGGTGCAGAGTAGTAGTAGTAGTGAGAATGTAGCCACTGAAAGGTCAGGTCCCTCTCAGATCCAACAATTCTCACTTGAAAAGGTTGTCCAAGGTGTTTTCTGTATCAAGATGCCATGTGTTACATTCTCACTACTACTACTACTCTGCACCTCTCCTTCCGACAGTATTTAAGTCTCCGCACTGTCGCTTGATCTTCAGATAGTTCCTGACTATGGAACTGAACTTCTCCAGGCCGAGGGACTGACAACCTCAAATTCTACGACTTTAAGGGTGATGGACTGATTACATCGTCTTCTCTACTGTTCCTGCCTACTTTCTGTATTCGACTGAAGAAGCCTACTGTGTAGGCGAAACGTTTCGGAATAAAGTTGCCTAACTGTTGCCTATGTGTCTTACCTACCAACCAGAGATGTGAAGACGATGTAATCAGTCCATCACCCTTGAAGTCGTAGAATTTGAGGTTGTCAGTCCCTCGGCCTGGAGAAGTTCAGTTCCATAGACATGGCTTGATAAAGCTCCTGGAGAGCGAAACGTTGCCACAATAAATGTCACATTAGTTGCACTTGTGTCCTTTTACTTTACATTTTGTCGGTAATTCTACCAACTTTATCACAAGTGAATATGTGTATGGTCGTATGACAGGACGCAGTGAGGCTTGACAGGGAGCATGGATTGTAAAGGACCTGCCTGGTATGGGGCAACAGGCCTGCTGCAGTATTCCTCCTTAATGTTCAACCTGTCAGACACTGCAACACAAGGGTATCTTGGTACAGACCTACAATCAACTTTTACAACCTCTACTAGTGAGAACGGCTGGATTTGAGAGGGACCTGACCTCCCAACATCTGAGTTCTTACCTCTCCTAGTGACCTACGTCTCACCTGTTGGCGCTATAAATAGGCCCCATCCTGTCACTTCATCTCCATATTGTTTCATTCTATGGAACAATGCTCTCCAGACTGAGGGACTGACCACCTCAAAACTTTAAGGGTGATGGACTGATTACATCGTCTTCAAGTATCTTCTGCTTCTATCAACTTTTCTGTACTCGACTGAAGAAGCCTACTGTGTAGGCGAAACGTTTCAAAATAAAGATACCTAACTGTTGCATATGTGTCTTACCTAACAACATTCCTCCTTATAAGAACATAAGAACATAAGAACGAAGGAACACTGCAGAAGGCCTACTGGCCCATGCGAGGCAGGTCCAAGTCTCCTACCGGCTTAAGCCAATGCACCCAACCTAGTCAGGTCAGGTCACATTGACTTAAGGGAGGAACACGGCAACCGACCTGGTAGCACAAGCTATCAGGTCTAACTCACACCCACCCACATCCACTCATGTATTTATCCAACCTATTTTTAAAGCTACACAACGTTCTGGCCTCTATAACGGTACTTGGGAGTTTGTTCCACTCATCCACAACTCTATTACCAAACCAGTACTTTCCTATATCCTTCCTGAATCTGAATTTTTCCAACTTAAAACCATTGCTGCGAGTCCTGTCTAGGCTAGATATTTTCAGCACACTATTTACATCCCCTTTATTTATTCCTGTCTTCCATTTATACACCTCAATCATATCCCCCCTAATTCTACGTCTTTCTAGAGAGTGCAGTTTCAGGGCCCTTAGTCTATCCTCATAGGGAAGGTTTCTGATACATGGGATCAACTTTGTCATCCTCCTTTGTACATTTTCCAGAGAATTTATATCCATTCTGTAATACGGTGACCAAAACTGTGCAGCATAATCTAAATGAGGCCTAACCAAGGATGTATAGAGTTGAAGAACAACCTGAGGACTCCTATTATTTATGCTTCTTGATATGAAGCCAAGGATTCTATTAGCTTTATTGCGAACACTTATGCACTGTTGTCTTGGTTTCAGATTACTGCTAACCAGAACTCCTAAATCTTTTTCGCAATCCGTAATATTAAGATCTACATTATTTAGTTTATATGTGGCATGGTTATTGTCCTGTCCAACATTTAGAACTTTGCATTTGTCTATATTAAACTGCATCTGCCACTTCTCCGACCACTGCATCAGTCTATTCAAATCTTCCTGGAGTGCTCGAATGTCCTCGTCAGAATGAATTCGACGGCCTATTTTGGTGTCATCGGCAAACTTGCCGATGTCGCTCTTTATGCCCTCATCTATGTCGTTTATGTAGATTGTGAACAGCAGGGGGCCCAACACTGACCCCTGTGGAACACCGCTCGTGACACTTCCCCACTCTGATTTCTCCCCATTTATGCAAACTCTCTGCTGCCTATTTGTCAACCATGCCTCTATCCAGGAAAAAATTTCTCCTCCTATTCCATGTGCTTTAATTTTCCTCAATAGTCTCTGATGTGGGACCCTGTCAAAAGCCTTACTGAAGTCCATATACACAATATCATATTCATTACCATGATCTACCTCCTCAAATACCTTAGTGAAAAAAGTTAATAAATTCGTAAGGCAGGAACGCCCCTTTGTAAAACCATGCTGAGATTCGTTGATTAATTTATGCTTTTCAAGGTGGCTACGAACTGCCTCGGCAATTATTGATTCCATAAATTTTCCCACTATGGAGGTTAGGCTTATTGGTCTATAGTTCGAAGCTAAGGACCTGTCACCTGTTTTGAAAATAGGTATCACATTTGCCATTTTCCACTTATCTGGCACCATGCCAGTTTGTAGTGATATGTTGAAAAGATTGGCCAAAGGGGTGCTAAGCTCCTCTTTACATTCCTTTAGAACCCTTGCATACAGTTCATCAGGGCCTGGGGATTTGTTAGGTTTTAATTTATCTATTTGCCTAAGGACCATGTCACTTGTGACCCTAATAGTGCACAGTTTATTATCGTCCTGTTCTACATAATTTATCATTACTGGAATATCGCTGGTATCCTCCTGTGTAAAAACTGAGAGGAAGTATGTGTTAAAAATTCTACACATTTCCTTATCACTGTCAGTGAGCTGACCCGAGGAACTTTTGAGTGGGCCTATCTTGTCCCTGATCTTACTTCTGTATACCTGAAAGAATCCTTTTGGGTTAGTCTTCGATTCTCTTGCAACTTTAACCTCATAATCTCTTTTTGCTTTTCTAATTCCCTTTTTTATTTCTCTCTTTAACTGAATATATCGATTTCTCAATTGCCCCTCTCCTCTTTTGATTTGCCTATATATGCCTCTCTTTTGACCAATCAGATATTTTAATCTATTGTTCATCCATTTAGGATCATTTTTGTTTGATCTGATTTCCCTATTTGGAACATAATTTGACTGAGCAGCTAGAACTATGCCCTGGAAAGCATCATATCGGCAACCATCACCACCTACCTGACCCTTAGTCAGGTCATTCCAGTTCAGCCCACCTAAGTAATTTTTCAGTCCTATGAAATCAGCCAAGCGAAAGTCAGGGACGGAGACTTGATTGCCATTATTAGGGGAATTCCATGATATATTAAAACTGAGTGATTTGTGATCACTTTCCCCAAGCTCATCATTAACCTCAAGATTATTAATTAGTGTTTCCCTACTGGCAAGAACCAAGTCAAGGAGGTTATTTCCCCTAGTTGGCTCTGTCACAAACTGTTTTAAAAAACAATCCTGGATCGTATCAAGAAAGTCACCTGACTCTAAATTTCCTGTCAAATTGCTCCAGTCAATCTGTCTATATGTTCTTACTATCAATACAAATACTGTAATACAAGAATTAGTGTTAACAGAGATGACTTAGAAAAGCTAAGTCATTATTTTGTCTCGAAATTCTTTTAAATTTCGACTCTTACTACTCTGGGAGCCCGGCTGTGTGCCTGGTCCATGTTCTTCGTTTGTAGATGAATGGTTCAGAGAACCGACATGTTGATAAATTAGACACATGTGCAACTCTTGGTTATCTTTATTGAGGAAACGTTTCGCCACACAGTGGCTTCATCAGTCCATACAAAGGAGAATCTTGAAGAACAGGAGGTGAATGAGGTAATCAGTCCCTCAACCTTGAGTCGATGTGGTCAGTCCATCAATCTTGAATAGAATTACCTCATTCTCCTCCTGTTCTTCAAGATTCTCCTATGTATGGACTGATGAAGCCACTGTGTGGCGAAACGTTTCCTCAATAAAGATACCCAAGAGTTGCACATGTGTCTAATTTATCAACATGTTCTTCGTTATTTTGCGAACTGCACTCCATGTTTAAGTGATGGGAAATGTTTGTTGTGGAGCCCCGGGATGTTTACCCAGATCTCTCTTAGCAACAATCTACTCTGCACATCTTGCAACTTAAGGCACTTGTGCAACATCTGGTTATCTTTATTGTAGACGTTTCGCCATCCAGTGGCTTTATCAATACAGATTCTTTGGACATAATAAGAAAACTGAAGAACTATATACAAAAGATGAGGTAATCAGTCCCTCAGCCTTGGAGGTGGTGTTTGGAGCACCGTGGTCGTAGAGATTCTGAAGCAGAGGCAAGGTGACTGGCGCTTATATAGGCGTCAGTGAGTAGGGACGTGTATTGTATACCTGTCTTGCACAACATTTTGCAACGCTTGACTGTGTACCATGAATGAAGTCAAAATACTACGGCTGCATTAAGTAACCCACATACCGGCACTGTACACTACAATTATAGTCGCCCTCTCCTAGTAGGGCTAGAGTTACTCATGCTTGAGAATTACCACCTCTTAGGATAGTCGAAATGGGGCTGGATTTACTATTACTTGAGAAATACCAGCTCTCAGGATAGTAGTTGAAACAAGACTAGAGTTACTATTGCTTGAGAAATACCAGCTCTCAGGATAGTAGTTGAAACAAGACTAGAGTTACTATTACTCGAGAAATACCAGCTCTCAGGATAGTAGTGATGAATGGTTTGAAAAACCGACAAGTTGAAGATTTCCATATGCTGCATAAGTGTCTCAATCTTCAACTTGTCGGTTTTTCAAACCATTCATCACAACTGTCAGACACGGCAGCATCATGGGGTCTTGTTACAAAGAATTCTTCAACACTTGTTCAACCTTTGGACGAAGACCTACTTCGACTAGTGGATGGTACCACTATGACCCCGCCTCCATCTGCTTCACGTCACCTCACTACAGTATATAAGCCACGTCTACGGCCCTATGCTGTACATTCTACAAGATTGATGGACTGATCACATCGACTCCAGGTTGAGGGACTGATTACCTCATTCTCCTCCTCTCCTTACGCCTTCCTCTTTGTATTGGACTGATGAAGCCACTGTGTGGCGAAACGTTTCCTGAATAAAGATTTCCATATGCTGCATAAGTGTCTCAATCTTCATCTCAGGATAGTAGTTGAAACAAGACTAGAGTTACTATTGCTTGAGAAATACCAGCTCTCAGGATAGTAGTTGAAACAAGACTAGAGTTACTATTGCTTGAGAAATACCAGCTCTCAGGATAGTAGTTGAAACAAGACTAGAGTTACTATTGCTTGAGAAATACCAGCTCTCAGGATAGTAGTTGAAACAAGACTAGAGTTACTATTGCTTGAGAAATACCAGCTCTCAGGATAGTAGTTGAAACAAGACTAGAGTTACTATTGCTTGAGAAATACCAGCTCTCAGGATAGTAGTTGAAACAAGACTAGAGTTACTATTGCTTGAGAAATACCAGCTCTCAGGATAGTAGTTGAAACAAGACTAGAGTTACTATTGCTTGAGAAATACCAGCTCTCAGGATAGTAGTTGAAACAAGACTAGTTACTATTGCTTGAGAAATACCAGCTCTGAATATGACATCGCGGATGAACCCGCCTGACAGCTACTGGGAGGGCAGGATCGTGGGGGAGGGGAGGTTGAACACGTTGGCTGACATGTCCACTATTTCCTGCTAGCCTGCATACTTGTGCATCCTTGTCGTCAGAGGGGAGACGGAGGCAACGTGTTTAAATGTCTGAAGAGTGCCAGTGAGTGAGAATGATGCTGGCACTGTGCCCAGTAGCGACACCCTCACCTCTGACGTCATTACCTTACTCACCTGGCACTGGTGGGTATCTCAGCGACCCACACGTGGGCACGAGAGAGAGAGAGAGAGAGAGAGAGAGAGAGAGAGAGAGAGAGAGAGAGAGAGAGAGAGAGAGAGAGAGAGAGAGAGAGAGAGAGAGATTGAGATTTAAAGAATAAAGTTCTGTAAAACTTTTTTCAAGTTATGACAAAGAGATTGAGATTTAAAGAATAAAGTTCTGTAAAACTTTTTTCAAGTTATGACAAAGCTTTACCCAGAGTGAAACATGACTTGATAAAGCTCTACACCGAGTGAAACATAACTTGATAAAGCTCTACACTGAGTGAAACATAACTTGATAAAGCTCTGCACTGAGTGAAACATAACTTGATAAAGCTCTACACTGAGTGAAACATAACTTGATAAAGCTCTACACTGAGTCAAACATAACTTGATAAAGCTCTACACTGAGTGAAACATAACTTGATAAAGCTCTACACCGAGTGAAACATAACTTGATAAAGCTCTACACAGTGAAACATAACTTGATAAAGCTCTACACAGTGAAACATGACTTGATAAAGCTCTACACCGAGTGAAACAACTTGATAAAGCTCTACACAGTGAAACATGACTTGATAAAGCTCTACACCGAGTGAAACATAACTTGATAAAGCTCTACACAGTGAAACATAACTTGATAAAGCTCTACACAGTGAAACATAACTTGATAAAGCTCTACACAGTGAAACATAACTTGATAAAGCTCTACACAGTGAAACATAACTTGATAAAGCTCTACACTGAATGAAACATAACTTGATAAAGCTCTACACTGAGTGAAACATAACTTGATAAAGCTCTACAATGAGTGAAACATAACTTGATAAAGCTCTATACTGAGTGAAACATAACTTGATAAAGCTCTACACTGAGTGAAACATAACTTGATAAAGCTCTATACTGAGTGAAACATAACTTGATAAAGCTCTACACTGAGTGAAACATAACTTGATAAAGCTCTACACTGAGTGAAACATAACTTGATAAAGCTCTACACCGAGTGAAACATAACTTGATAAAGCTCTACACTGAGTGAAACATAACTTGATAAAGCTCTACACCGAGTGAAACATAACTTGATAAAGCTCCACACAGACTGGAACATAACTTGATAAAGCTCTACACTGAGTGAAACATAACTTGATAAAGCTCTACACTGAGTGAAACATAACTTGATAAAGCTCCACACAGACTGGAACATAACTTGATAAAGCTCTACAATGAGTGAAACATACCTTGATAAAGCTCTACACCGAGTGAAACATAACTTGATAAAGCTCTACACTGAGTGAAACATAACTTGATGAAGCTCTAAATGGAGCCAAAAGATGTGCCAATAAAAGCAAATTTCTCAACATGTTTTACACTCTCGTATCTACAACACAGTGTTGCGGCGGAAATATAAACACACATGCAGTATAATGTGATCGTTTATTGACAACGTTTCGCCCACACAGTGGGCTTTTTCAAGTCACAAACAGATCTTAATAATGTTGGTAGAATTACCGACAATATGTAAAGTAAAATGACACAAGTGCAACTAATGTGACATTTATTGTGGCAACGTTTCGCTCTCCAGGAGCTTTATCAAGCTCAACGCAGTTGAACCAGCGATTCAGTTTACACTAGAAGAAGAGTCCAATGACAAGCTACCTTTCCTCGACGTCCTCATTCACAAAGTAGACAACAACCTAAGATTTCAAGTTTATCGGAAACCCACCAATAAAAATGATCTCACACAAAAGCCATTAATGGCTTGATAAAGCTCCTGGAGAGCGAAACGTTGCCACAATAAATGTCACATTAGTTGCACTTGTGTCCTTTTACTTTACAAACAGATCTACCTGGAGTGGAAGGGACGCGAGTATTTATAGTCGCTAAAGTAGATCTGTTTGTGACTTGAAAAAGCCCACTGTGTGGGCGAAACGTTGTCAATAAAGGGTCACATTATACTGCATATGTGTTTATATTTCCATTGTGTCGGTATTTTATACCATTTATTTCCACAGTGTTGCGGCGCTGTTGCCGGCCCCTCCTGACCCACAACACTGTGTTGAAAGGTATACAATATCGAGAAGTCGATGTTTTAAGACAGCTGGGTATCCTTATTGTTGAAACGTTTCGCCTACACAGCAGGCTTCGTCAGTTTTGTAGATGAATGGTTCAGAGAACCGACATGTATTCTATTCAAGATTGATGGACTGACCACATCGACTCAAGGTTGAGGGATTGATTACCTCATTCTCCTCCTGTTCAAGATTCTCCTTTGTATGGACTGATGAAGCCAGTGTGTGGCGAAACGTTTCCTCAATAAAGATACCCAAGAGTTGCACATGTGTCTAATTTAACAACGTGTCGGTTCTTTGAACCATTCATATACACCATTAATGTAAACAAAGGAGGAACACTGCAAGAGACCAACTGCCCCATACTAGGCAAGTCCTTCTGAAGCCCAACCCCACTAGCAAATATCTACCCAACCCAACACGAATTAGATTTAAAAAAATACACAAGGCAGATAAATGTATATAGTGAATCTAATTAGAAATTTAAAGGATCTACCTGCCTGCCATCTTGCATGATGAGACAGAGAAGACCTGCCAGAGTGCAAAACATCTAACAGGCTTCCGTTTAACATGCATGATAGGAAGGCGAAAGGTTAACATAAACATGAGAATGGAGGAACACTATAGAAGGCCTACTGACCTTCTGCAGTGTTCATGAAGCCACGACGAACCAAAATATGAGACACTGCTTCCCCAGAGTCAAAGTTACTTATGAACTGTTACAACCACAGCAGTCGAACACTTAGATTCAGTGGATAATACCTTTAATTAATGGTAGGTAAGACACATAGGCAACAGATAGGTAACTATCTGTTGCCTATGTGTCTTACCTACCAACCTGTCGGTATTGTATACCATTTTGATGTTCACCTTTAATACTGCTCAAGTCCCTACTGTGTTTAAAATATTTACTACAGTTTTCTTCTGACAGAACCGGGAAGACACGTGTTTATATGATAGCAGGTGTTTTACATGTGAGTGATTGCAGGTTGTGTACGAATGGTATATAATACCGACAGTGATTGCAGGTGTTCTACATGTGTGAGATAGCAGGTGTTCTACATGTGTGAGACAGCAGGCGTTCTACATGTGTGAGACAGCAGGTGTTCTACATGTGTGAGATAGCAGGTGTTCTACATGTGTGAGATAGCAGGTGTTCTACATGTGTGAGATAGCAGGTGTTCTACATGTGAGTGAAAGCAGGTGTTCTACATGTGTGAGATAGCAGGTGTTCTACATGTGATAGCAGGTGTTCTACATGTGAGTGATAGCAGGTGTTCTACATGTGAGAGAGAGCAGGAGAGATAAGGATGTTGCTGTTCAGAGAACAGTAACAGCCTACTTGATCAGGTCCTGATCCACCGCCAGGCCTGGTCATGGACCGGGCCGCGGGGGTCATTCAACCCCCGCCCCCGGAACACCCTCCACGTAGAATCATCTGAACTGTGACGTCAGCACACGTCTGGCAAAACAGCCACTGACTGAATGACGGTGTATATGCCTCCTCTTTTTATTCTTTGGGTCACACTACCTCAGTGGGAGACGGCCAGTATGCTAAGATAATTTAGAACAGATGTTTGAGCTGTGGTCACAGCTGTTACAGCAGCAAGATATAACACTGAGACTACTCCTTGGAGTAGTTTCAGTTAGCCGAGACTGGAAGCTTAAGCTGTGGTCACAGTTCACAGCTTGAGTCAGCTGAGACTGAAAGCTTGATCTGTGTGTGGTCACAGTTGACAGCAGCAGTAACAGCAGGTCACAGTTGACAGCAGCAGTAACAGCAGATCACAGTTGACAGCAGCAGTAACAGCAGATCACAGTTGACAGCAGCAGTAACAGCAGGTCACAGTTAAGAGCAGCAGTAATAGCAGGTCACAGCACTAAGACCAGCACTAACATCAGTCAGAGTTGACTGCCTTTCACACCCCTCTAACACACCAAGTCTCACGAATTTTGTGTTCGCCCAGGTACCGTTCCTGCCAGGTGCTACTGAGCGAGGTGGGTGATGCGTGGGGGACGAAGGTGGGTGATGCGTGGGGGACGAAGGTGGGTGATGCGTGGGGGACGAAGGGGGGGTGATGGCGTAGGGAGGAAGGTGGGTGATGGCGTGGGGAGAACAAACGAAGGTGAGGAGGAGAGGGAGAAAGTGAAAGGGAGGGGGAGAGAGAAGGCGAAATGGAGGGAGAGAGAGATATATATATAGATAATGTAGTTAAGAGGGAGAAGAAATGGAAAAAGAACAGATGCATTTTAAGAAGAGATGCATAAAGAGGGAGAAAGAAAATGGAGAAGGGAGAAATAACAGAAACGATGGAGAGGAAGACGGCAAGGGAGAGAGGAAGGAAGGCTGAGAGGTAGTCGACCTACAGCCTTTGTAGTGGTGTTCCGGAGGTGGCCTCGTCTTGAGGGAAGGAAACCACACAGATGTAAGAGGGAGGGTTAAGGGAGAGGAGGGAGGGAAAGGGGAGTGTTGGACCTTTGTAGTGGTGTTCCTGGTCCTGAAGAAAGGAAAGTAGGGGCAAGATGCAAAAGATGGGAGGGATGAGGGAGAGAGGGAGATAAGGGAGGGGGAGTACAGGAAGGAGAGAGAACCATGCTGGTGGTGTTAGGAAGATCATCTTTCCTCAAACTACTATACACAAAAGGGTTATAACCTTAATTTTGAAAGGGGTGGAGTGGTAAGCCAGTGGAAGGCCTTGGTCAGATGACCAAAAGCTCCAGCTCCTGGATCATCATATGACTAAGACCCGTGTCAGAAAACACGTGTTTCCTGACAAACCTTACCCAACTTAATAACCTTACCTTACCTAACCTAACTTGTCCTGTTTCCTAACAAACCTTACCTAACCTAACATTACCCTACCTAACTTGTCCTGTTTCCTAACAAACCTAACCTAACCTTACCCTACCTAACTTAACCTAACCTTGCCTAACCTTACCTTACCCAACCTAACCTAACCTAACCTTACCCTACCTAACCTAACCTAACCTTACCCTACCTTACCCCACCTAACCTTACCTTACCCAACCTAACCTTACCTAACCTTACCTAACCTAACCTAACCTTACCCTACCTAACCTTACCCTACCTAACCTTACCCTACCTAACCTTACCCTACCTAACCTAACCTTACCTTACCCAACCTAACCTTACCCTACTTAACTTAATGCCCTAGAAGGCAGCACTTAATTCCCTAGAAGGCAGCAGGTTTCCCCACCCTGGTACTCTAATACTGTATGGTCGCACCAGAGGTGAGTTGGGGTTAGGTAAGATAAGGTTAGGTTAGGTTAGGTCAGGTCAGGCCAGGTCAGGTCAGGTCAGGTCAGGTTAGGTTAGGTCAGGTCAGGTCAGGTCAGGTCAGGTCAGGTTAGGTTAGGTCAGGTTAGGTTAGGTCAGGTTAGGTCAGGTCAGGTCAGGTTAGGTAGGGTAAGGTTAGGTTAGGCAAGATAAGGTTAAGTGCTGCCTTCTAGGGAATTTAGTGCTGCCATCTGAGTGAATTATTTCTGAGTTATATAATAATTAACTTGTACAAAATTGATAACAATCTGCAGTATATCTAATCAATATTTCTTTAACACGGCTTTATTAGGTTACAGATAAGTTTAACACGGCTTTATTAGGTTACAGATAAGTTTAACACGGCTTTATTAGGTTACAGATAAGTTTAACACGGCTTTATTAGGTTACAGATAAGTTTAACACGGCTTTATTAGGTTACAGATAAGTTCAACACGGCTTTATTAGGTTACAGATAAGTTTAACACGGCTTTATTAGGTTACAGATAAGTTTAACACGGCTTTATTAGGTTACAGATAAGTTTAACACGGCTTTATTAGGTTACAGATAAGTTTAACACGGCTTTATTAGGTTACAGATAAGTTCAACACGGCTTTATTAGGTTACAGATAAGTTTAACACGGCTTTATTAGGTTACAGATAAGTTTAACACGGCTTTATTAGGTTACAGATAAGTTCAACACGGCTTTATTAGGTTACAGATAAGTTTAACACGGCTTTATTAGGTTACAGATAAGTTTAACACGGCTTTATTAGGTTACAGATAAGTTCAACACGGCTTTATTAGGTTACAGATAAGTTTAACACGGCTTTATTAGGTTACAGATAAGTTTAACACGGCTTTATTAGGTTACAGATAAGTTCAACACGGCTTTATTAGGTTACAGATAAGTTTAACACGGCTTTATTAGGTTACAGATAAGTTTAACACGGCTTTATTAGGTTACAGATAAGTTTAACACGCTTTATTAGGTTACAGATAAGTTTAACACGGCTTTATTAGGTTACAGATAAGTTTAACACGGCTTTATTAGGTTACAGATAAGTTTAACACGGCTTTATGTTACTACCCCTCACAGCCCAGCCTGGCGTACCTGTCATAGGTAAGTCACAGTACGTCAGGCTGGGCTGTGAGGGGTAGTAACAAGACTGGTCACATACATCAGACTGTGAAGGGTAGTAACAAGACTGGTCACATACATCAGACTGTGAAGGGTAGTAACAACAAGACTGGTCACATACATCAGACTGTGAAGGGTAGTAACAAGACTGGTCACATACATCAGACTGTGAAGGGTAGTAACAAGACTGGTCACATACATCAGACTGTGAAGGGTAGTAACAAGACTGATCACATACATCAGACTGTGAAGGGTAGTAACAAGACTGGTCACATACATCAGACTGTGAAGGGTAGTAACAAGACTGGTCACATACATCAGACTGTGAAGGGTAGTAACAAGACTGGTCACATACATCAGACTGTGAAGGGTAGTAACAACAAGACTGATCACATACATCAGACTGTGAAGGGTAGTAACAAGAAGACTGGTCACATACATCAGGCTGTGAAGGGTAGTAACAACAAGACTGGTCACATACATCAGGCTGTGAAGGGTAGTAACAACAAGACTGGTCACATACATCAGACTGTGAAGGGTAGTAACAACAAGACTGGTCACATACATCAGGCTGTGAAGGGTAATAACAAGACTGGTCACATATATGAGACTGTGAAGGGTAGTAACAACAAGACTGGTCACATACATCAGACTGTGAAGGGTAGTAACAAGACTGGTCACATACATCAGACTGTGAAGGGTAGTAACAACAAGACTGGTCACATACATCAGGCTGTGAAGGGTAATAACAAGACTGGTCACATACATGAGACTGTGAAGGGTAGTAACAAGACTGGTCACATACATCAGGCTGTGAAGGGTAGTAACAAGACTGGTCACATACATGAGACTGTGAAGGGTAGTAACAAGACTGGTCACATACATCAGACTGTGAAGGGTAGTAACAACAAGACTGGTCACATACATCAGACTGTGAAGGGTAGTAACAACAAGACTGGTCACATACATCAGGCTGTGAAGGGTAGTAATAAGACTGGTCACATACATCAGACTGTGAAGGGTAGTAACAACAAGACTGGTCACATACATCAGACTGTGAAGGGTAGTAACAAGACTGGTCACATACATCAGACTGTGAAGGGTAGTAACAACAAGACTGGTCACATACATCAGACTGTGAAGGGTAGTAACAAGACTGGTCACATACATCAGACTGTGAAGGGTAGTAACAACAAGACTGGTCACATACATCAGGCTGTGAAGGGTAGTAACAAGACTGGTCACATACATCAGATTGTGAAGGGTAGTAACAACAAGACTGGTCACATACATCAGACTGTGAAGGGTAGTAACAAGACTGGTCACATACATCAGACTGTGAAGGGTAGTAACAACAAGACTGGTCACATACATCAGACTGTGAAGGGTAGTAACAACAAGACTGGTCACATACATCAGACTGTGAAGGGTAGTAACAACAAGACTGGTCACATACATCAGACTGTGAAGGGTAGTAACAACAAGACTGGTACATACATGGTCACATACATCAGACTGTGAAGGGTAGTAACAAGACTGGTCACATACATCAGACTGTGAAGGGTAGTAACAAGACTGGTCACATACATCAGACTGTGAAGGGTAGTAACAGGACTGGTCACATACATCAGACTGTGAAGGGTAGTAACAAGACTGGTTACATACTTCAGACTGTGAAGGGTAGTAACAACAAGACTGGTCACATACATCAGACTGTGAAGGGTAGTAACAACAAGACTGGTCACATACATCAGACTGTGAAGGGTAGTAACAACAAGACTGGTCACATACATCAGACTGTGAAGGGTAGTAACAACAAGACTGGTCACATACATCAGACTGTGAAGGGTAGTAACAACAAGACTGGTCACATACATCAGACTGTGAAGGGTAGTAACAACAAGACTGGTCACATACATCAGACTGTGAAGGGTAGTAACAAGACTGGTCACATACATCAGACTGTGAAGGGTAGTAACAAGACTGGTCACATACATCAGACTGTGAAGGGTAGTAACAAGACTGGTCACATACATTGATTAGACTGTGAAGGGTAATAACAAGACTGGTCACATACATTAGACTGTGAAGGGTAGTAACAGGACTGGTCACATACATCAGACTGTGAAGGGTAGTAACAAGACTGGTCACATACATCAGACTGTGAAGGGTAGTAACAGGACTGGTCACATACATCAGACTGTGAAGGGTAGTAACAAGACTGGTCACATACATCAGACTGTGAAGGGTAGTAACAAGACTGGTCACATACATCAGACTGTGAAGGGTAGTAACAGGACTGGTCACATACATCATGCCACAAGTATTTAAACACCACTTAAAACACCTGTGTATGTGTGTGTGTGTGTTTGGCAATACTATCATGTTAAACTAATGTTTTCTGTTATCAGGATAAACACAAGATAACATCATTAATCAGATGAGTCAGTTATCCCACTAGTAGTTCGTGACTCATACATGTTCCAGAGTTACTTCATCTTAGTACTGAAGGCTACTGTACCACCGCCAGTAACAACACTTCCATCTATATCTCCATACACTACCACCACCATAATACAAGCCTTGCAATATCTCAATATACCACCACCTTCATAATACAAGCCTTGCAACATCTCAATACACCACCACCTTCATAATACAAGCCTTGCAACATCTCAATACACCACCACCTTCATAATACAAGCCTTGCAACATCTCAATACACCACCTTCATAATACAAGCCTTGCAACATCTCAATATACCACCACCTTCATAATACAAGCCTTGCAACATCTCAATATACCACCACCTTCATAATACAAGCCTTGCAACATCTCAATATACCACCACCTTCATAATACAAGCCTTGCAACATCTCAATATACCACCACCTTCATAATACAAGCCTTGCAACATCTCAATATACCACCACCTTCATAATACAAGCCTTGCAACATCTCAATATACCACCACCACCATAATACAAGCCTTGCAACATCTCAATACACCACCACCTTCATAATACAAGCCTTGCAACATCTCAATACACCACCACCTTCATAATACAAGCCTTGCAACATCTCAATATACCACCACCTTCATAATACAAGCCTTGCAACATCTCAATATACCACCACCTTCATAATACAAGCCTTGCAACATCTCAATATACCACCACCTTCATAATACAAGCCTTGCAACATCTCAATATACCACCACCACCATAATACAAGCCTTGCAACATCTCAATACACCACCACCTTCATAATACAAGCCTTGCAACATCTCAATACACCACCACCTTCATAATACAAGCCTTGCAACATCTCAATATACCACCACCTTCATAATACAAGCCTTGCAACATCTCAATACACCACCTTCATAATACAAGCCTTGCAACATCTCAATACACCACCACCTTCATAATACAAGCCTTGCAACATCTCAATACACCACCACCTTCATAATACAAGCCTTGCAACATCTCAATATCCCACCACCTTCATAATACAAGCCTTGCAACATCTCAATATCCCACCACCTTCATAATACAAGCCTTGCAACATCTCAATACACCACCACCTTCATAATACAAGCCTTGCAACATCTCAATACACCACCACCTTCGCACTGCACGCTTTGCAATGTCTTAATATACTACCACCGTCACAATACAAGATTTACAGTAAATATCCTTCAACACAGAAATAATTGGAAGCAGCAGTTGTCAAGCAAGTGGCGAGTATCATAACATACCCAGACGTTACTGGCACTCTCACCATCATAACATACCCAGACGTTACTGGCACTCTCACCATCATAACATACCCAGACGTTACTGGCACTCTCACCATCATAACATACCCAGACGTTACTGGCACTCTCACCATCATAACATACCCAGACGTTACTGGCACTCTCACCATCATAACATACCCAGACGTTACTGGCACTCTCACCATCATAACATACCCAGACGTTACTGGCACTCTCACCATCATAACATACCCAGACGTTACTGGCACTCTCACCATCATAACATACCCAGACGTTACTGGCACTCTCACCATCATAACATACCCAGACGTTACTGGCACTCTCACCATCATAACATACCCAGACGTTACTGGCACTCTCACCATCATAACATACCCAGACGTTACTGGCACTCTCACCATCATAACATACCCAGACGTTACTGGCACTCTCACCATCATAACATCCCCAGACGTTACTGGCACTCTCACCATCATAACATACCCAGACGTTACTGGCACTCTCACCATTATAACATACCCAGACGTTACTGGCACTCTCACCATCATAACATACCCAGACGTTACTGGCACTCTCACCATCATAACATACCCAGACGTTACTGGCACTCTCACCATCATAACATCCCCAGACGTTACTGGCACTCTCACCATCATAACATAACCAGACGTTACTGGCACTCTCACCATCGTAACATACCCAGACGTTACTGGCACTCACCATCATAACATACCCAGACGTTACTGGCACTCTCACCATCATAACATAACCAGACGTTACTGGCACTTTCACCATCACAACATAACCAGACGTTACTGGCACTCTCACCATCGTAACATACCCAGACGTTACTGGCACTCTCACCATCATAACTTACCCAGACGTTACTGGCACTTTCACAACATAACCAGGCGTTACTGGCACTCTCACCAACGTAACATCCCCAGACGTTACTGGCACTCTCACCATCATAACATCCCCAGATGTTACTGGCACTCTCACCATCATAACATCCCCAGACGTTATTGGCACTCTCACCATCATAACATCCCCAGACGTTACTGGCACTCTCACCAGCATAACATCCTCAGACGTTATTGGCACTCTCACCATCATAACATCCTCAGACGTTACTGGCACTCTCACCATCATAACATCCCCAGACGTTACTGGCACTCTCACCATCATAACATCCCCAGACGTTACTGGCACTCTCACCAGCATAACATCCTCAGACGTTACTGGCACTCGCCAGCATAACATCCCCAGACGTTACTGGCACTCTCACCATCATAACATCCCCAGACGTTACTGGCACTCTCACCAGCATAACATCCTCAGACGTTACTGGCACTCGCCAGCATAACATCCCCAGACGTTACTGGCACTCTCACCATCATAACATCCTCAGACGTTACTGGCACTCTCACCATCATAACATCCTCAGACGTTACTGGCACTCTCACCATCATAACATCCTCAGACGTTACTGGCACTCTCACCATCATAACATCCCCAGACGTTACTGGCACTCTCACCATCATAACATCCTCAGACGTTACTGGCACTCTCACCATCATAACATCCTCAGACGTTACTGGCACTCTCACCATCATAACATCCTCAGACGTTACTGGCACTCTCACCATCATAACATCCCCAGACGTTACTGGCACTCTCACCATCACTTCAATATTACTTATGACAAAATTAACACAACAAAACCACCAGGGAGCTTTTGTTTACATTTGGTGGGGATACGGCCTGTATGTTTTACACACACACACACACACACACACACACACACACACACACACACACACACACACACACACACAGTTGTCAGGAAGTGGAATAGCTTGGAGAGTGATGTAGTGGAGGCAGGATCCTTACATAGCTTCAAGAAGAAGTATGATAAGGTCATGGAGCAGGTGGGGGAGAGAGGACGTAGTGGCGACCAGTAAAAAAAAAGTATGCCAGGAGATATGTTTCGATCCCCGCAACCACAAACAGGTGTACGTACACAAAACACAGACACACTGCATACCGGTATCTTTAAAGATAAGGAACTGAGAACTGAACCATACCCCCGGCCGGGATTGAACCCGCGGTCATAGAGTCTCAAAACTCCAGCCCGTCGCGTTAGCCACGGGCTGGTGACGGGCTGGAGTTTTGAGACTCTCTGACCGCGGGTTCAATCCCGGCCGAGAGTATGGTTTATTTGCAATCGTGTCATTACGATTTCTTAAGTCAACTGAGAACTGATTTCTAAAATTATGCCACAAATTATTGTTACAAACTCGTGACTACTAATCATCACACAGAGGTTGCCAACGACATTAAACAAATTCCGTGAAGCAGCATTTGACTGAAGAAACTTGTGTAGGCAAGTGTCTTAACCTGTCAGTATTGTATACTAATTCAATATTCTCTGGAAGATCTTCCCCTCAAGGAAGGCTCCTTGACGCTGGTGAGGGGCTCTTGATCTAGGGAATTGGATCTGTGCTCCAGTTCCCTGAATTAAGCCTGAATGCCTTCCATCCCCCCATAGGCGCTGTATAATCCTACGGGTTTAGTGCTTCCCCCTTGATTATAATAATAATAATCTGGAAGATCTTATGTCAATAATGGAATAAAATACTGACAGGTTGATGATTAAGATATGTCCAGCAGTTTGGCATCTTAAGTCCTCACAGTAGATTTCTTCAGTCAAATACAGAGGCAGTAGGTGTAGTAGTGAGACAATGATGATACAATCAGTCCACCAACCAAGACTACTGTGTAGGAACGTTTTAACAAGATACCTAACTGTTGCATATGTGTCTTACCTAACAAGATACCTAACTGTTGCATATGTGTCTTACCTAACAAGATACCTAACTGTTGCATATGTGTCTTACCTAACAAGATACCTAACTGTTGCATATGTGTCTTACCTAACAAGATACCTAACTGTTGCATATGTGTCTTACCTAACAAGATACCTAACTGTTGCATATGTGTCTTAATCTTCACGTTACTTACAAGTGAGATAGCAGACACACCTGTCCACACACAGGTACCAGAAAGCTGGCAATAAAAATATACAGACCAGCAGCATTAACACACACATCAGTCTTATCTGAAGTGTTAGACAACAGGACACAAGTGCAACTAATGTGACATTGTATTGTGGCAACCTTTCGCTCTCCAGGAGATTTTTCAAGCTAAACGTCGCCACACTAGTTACATTACTAGCACCTGTGATCTTTTACCTAACATACCGTTGGTGATTCCACCAATAACAAGTCTTCCAAAGGTTGCTGAGACCATGAACTACAATCTTTTGAGAAACACGACCTGCACAATGAAACCCCGACCTGCATAATGAAACCCCGACCTGCACAATGAAACCCCGACCTGCATAATGAAACCCCGACCTGCACAATGAGACCCCGACAGAGTCAGAGCTGCGAGATAACTCTTGTCAGTATGGCTTTGGAAGAATATTTAAATACAGATGCTCAACAATTCGCAAACGGGAGGAATTATTTACAAACATTACCTCTCGGTCCACAACAGGATTCGAACCCACACACACACTGCATCGCAATACGTAATACCTTCTGGACTGGGATCTGGCTGAGTGGAGAAGGTACCAAGTACAGTGGACCCCCGCTTAACGATCCCCTCCCAATATCGTTAACCGGGGGTCCACTGTACTGTACCTTGAGGTGTATCCTGGGTGACAGCGGTAGGGACAAGTAGGCAGATGGATATTAAAGCTTTTGACAAGTAGAACACAAATAATAGTAGTAAATGACAAAATATTTGCAGAATTTCTCTCCTGGAGAGAGAAAAGTTACTTGCATTAGTTATACGCATATTCTTATACCAAACATAAAATATAATCATTTGGTGTTGAGGGCAGCATTTATTGCAGGGAAGGTATAATAACTGCAACATACACACGGAAGATAATAACTGCAACATACACACGGAAGATAATAACTGCAACATACACAGGGAAGATAACTGCAACATACACACGGAAGATAATAACTGCAACATACACAGGGAAGATAATAACTGCAACATACACAGGGAAGATAATAACTGCAACATACACACGGAAGATAATAACTGCAACATACACAGGGAAGATAATAACTGCAACATACACACGGAAGATAATAACTGCAACATACACAGGGAAGATAATAACTGCAACATACACACGGAAGATAATAACTGCAACATACACAGGGAAGATAATAACTGCAACATACACACGGAAGATAATAACTGCAACATACACACGGAAGATAATAACTGCAACATACACACGGAAGATAATAACTGCAACATACACAGGGAAGGTATAACAACTGCAACATACACACGGAAGATAATAACTGCAACATACACACGGAAGATAATAACTGCAACATACACAGGGAAGATAATTGCAGCATACACACGGAAGATAATAACTGCAACATACACAGGGAAGATAATTGCAGCATACACACGGAAGATAATAACTGCAACATACACAGGGAAGATAATAACTGCAACATACACAGGGAAGATAATAACTGCAACATACACACGGAAGATAATAACTGCAACATACACACGGAAGATAATAACTGCAACATACACACGGAAGATAATAACTGACATACACACGGAAGATAATAACTGCAACATACACACGGAAGATAATAACTGTAACATACACACGGAAGATAATAACTGCAACATACACAGGGAAGATAATAACTGACATACACACGGAAGATAATAACTGCAACATACACACGGAAGATAATAACTGTAACATACACACGGAAGATAATAACTGCAACATACACAGGGAAGATAATAACTGCAACATACACACGGAAGATAATAACTGTAACATACACACGGAAGATAATAACTGCAACATACACACGGAAGATAATAACTGTAACATACACACGGAAGATAATAACTGCAACATACACAGGGAAGATAATAACTGACATACACACGGAAGATAATAACTGCAACATACACACGGAAGATAATAACTGTAACATACACACGGAAGATAATAACTGCAACATACACAGGGAAGATAATAACTGCAACATACACAGGGAAGATAATAACTGTAGCATACACACGGAAGATAATAACTGCAACATACACACGGAAGATAATAACTGCAACATACACAGGGAAGATAACTGTAACATACACAGGGAAGATAATAACTGTAGCATACACACGGAAGATAATAACTGCAACATACACACGGAAGATAATAACTGCAACATACACAGGGAAGATAATAACTGCAACATACATACGGAAGATAATAACTGCAACATACACAGGGAAGATAACTGTAACATACACAGGGAAGATAATAACTGCAACATACACACGGAAGATAACTGCAACATACACAGGGAAGATAATAACTGCAACATACACACGGAAGATAACTGCAACATACACACGGAAGATAATAACTGCATAATACATACGGAAGATAACTGCAACATACACACGGAAGATAATAACTGCAACATACACAGGGAAGATAATAACTGACATACACACGGAAGATAATAACTGCAACATACACACGGAAGATAATAACTGTAACATACACACGGAAGATAATAACTGCAACATACACAGGGAAGATAATAACTGCAACATACACACGGAAGATAATAACTGTAACATACACACGGAAGATAATAACTGCAACATACACAGGGAAGATAATAACTGACATACACACGGAAGATAATAACTGCAACATACACACGGAAGATAATAACTGTAACATACACACGGAAGATAATAACTGCAACATACACAGGGAAGATAATAACTGCAACATACACACGGAAGATAATAACTGCAACATACACACGGAAGATAATAACTGCAACATACACAGGGAAGGTATAACAACTGCAACATACACAAGGAAGATAATAACTGCAACATACACACGGAAGATAACTGCAACATACACAGAGAAGATAACTGTAACATACACAGGGAAGATAATAACTGTAGCATACACACGGAAGATAATAACTGCAACATACACACGGAAGATAATAACTGCAACATACACAGGGAAGATAACTGTAACATACACAGGGAAGATAATAACTGTAGCATACACACGGAAGATAATAACTGCAACATACACACGGAAGATAATAACTGCAACATACACAGGGAAGATAATAACTGCAACATACATACGGAAGATAATAACTGCAACATACACAGGGAAGATAACTGTAACATACACAGGGAAGATAATAACTGCAACATACACACGGAAGATAACTGCAACATACACAGGGAAGATAATAACTGCAACATACACACGGAAGATAACTGCAACATACACACGGAAGATAATAACTGCATAATACATACGGAAGATAACTGCAACATACACACGGAAGATAATAACTGCAACATACACACGGAAGATAATAACTGCAACATACACACGGAAGATAACTGCAACATACACACTGAAGATAATAACTGCAACATACACACGGAAGATAACTGCAACATACACACTGAAGATAATAACTGCAACATACACACGGAAGATAATAACATACACAGGGAAGATAATAACTGCAACATACACACGGAAGATAATAACTGCAACATACACAGGGAAGATAATAACTGCAACATACACACGGAAGATAATAACTAACATACACAGGGAAGATAATAACTGTAACATACACACGGAAGATAACTGCAACATACACACGGAAGATAACTGCAACATACACACGGAAGATAACTGCAACATACACAGGGAAGATAATAACTGCAACATACACACGGAAGATAACTGCAACATACACACGGAAGATAACTGCAACATACACAGGGAAGATAATAACTGCAACATACACACGGAAGATAACTGCAACATACACACGGAAGATAATAACTGCAACATACACAGGGAAGATAACTGCAACATACACAGGGAAGATAATAACTGCAACATACACACGGAAGATAATAACTGCAACATACACAGGGAAGATAATAACTGCAACATACACAGGGAAGATAATAACTGCAACATACACAGGGAAGATAATAACTGCAACATACACACGGAAGATAATAACTGCAACATACACACGGAAGATAATAACTGCAACATACACAGGGAAGATAACTGCAACATACACAGGGAAGATAATAACTGCAACATACACAGAGAAGATAATAACTGCAACATACACAGAGAAGATAATAACTGCAACATACACAGAGAAGATAATAACTGCAACATACACACGGAAGATAATAACTGCAACATACACAGGGAAGATAATAACTGCAACATACACAGGGAAGATAATAACTGCAACATACACAGGGAAGATAATAATAACTGCAACATACACAGGGAAGATAATAACTGCAACATACACAGGGAAGATAATAACTGCAACATACACAGGGAAGATAATAACTGCAACATACACACGGAAGATAATAACTGCAACATACACACGGAAGATAATAACTGCAACATACACACGGAAGATAATAACTGCAACATACACAGGGAAGATAATAACTGCAACATACACAGGGAAGATAATTGCAACATACTCAGAGAAGATAACTGCAACATACACACGGAAGATAATAACTGCAACATACACACGGAAGATAATAACTGCAACATACACAGGGAAGATAATTGCAACATACTCAGAGAAGATAACTGCAACATACACACGGAAGATAATAACTGCAACATACACAGGGAAGATAATAACTGCAACATACACAGGGAAGATAATAACTGCAACATACACAGGGAAGATAATAACTGCAACATACACAGGGAAGATAATAACTGCAACATACACAGGGAAGATAATAACTGCAACATACACACGGAAGATAATAACTGCAACATACACACGGAAGATAATAACTGCAACATACACACGGAAGATAATAACTGCAACATACACAGGGAAGATAATAACTGCAACATACACACGGAAGATAATAACTGCAACATACACACGGAAGATAATAACTGCAACATACACAGGGAAGATAATAACTGCAACATACACACGGAAGATAACTGCAACATACACACGGAAGATAATAACTGCAACATACACACGGAAGATAATAACTGCAACATACACACGGAAGATAATAACTGCAACATACACACGGAAGATAATAACTGCAACATACACACGGAAGATAATAACTGCAACATACACACGGAAGATAATAACTGCAACATACACACGGAAGATAATAACTGCAACATACACACGGAAGATAACTGCAACACAAACACGGAAGATAATAACAACTGCAACATACACAGGGAAGATAATAACTGCAACATACACAAGATAATAACTGCAACATACACAGAGAAGATAACTGCAACATACACACGGAAGATAATAACTGCAACATACACAGGGAAGATAATAACAACTGCAACATACACAAGATAATAACTGCAACATACACAGAGAAGATAACTGCAACATACACACGGAAGATAATAACTGCAACATACACACAGATCATTTACGACCAGCACAGAGCCAGTAAAACATTTAAATTACTAGGAACGTGTACAAGTCGCACATGTTGGAGAGCAGAGAAACATACGTGATATGTAGAAGATACCTGAAGGTCCGAACATTAAAGTGGTATAAAATACCGACAGGTTGTTAGGTAAGACACATATACAACAGTGAGGTATCTTTATTTCGAAACGTTTCGCCTACACAATAGGTTTCTTCAGTCGAGTACAGAAAAGTTGATAGAAGCAGAAGAGACTTGAAGACGATGTAATCAGTCCATCACCCTTAAAGTTTTGAGGTGGTCAGTCCCTCAGTCTGGAGAAGAGCATTGTTCCATAGTCTGAAACAATATGGAGTTGAAGTGACAGGATGGAGCCTTATATAGCGCCAGGAGGTGAGACATAGGTCACTAGTAGAAGTAAGAACGCAGATGTTGAGAAGTCAGGTCCCTCTAAAATCCAGCCGTTCTCACTACTAGAGGTTGTCGAAGTTGATTGCAGGTCTGTACCAAGATACCCTTGTGTTGCAGTGTCTGACAGATTGAACATTAGATAAATAAAGATACCTAACTGTTGTATAAGTGTCTTACCTAACAATCTGAAGGTCTGATCACAAATCTGCACACCGCCATAACATACTGGAGTGAGAGATATGGAAGAATGTCGAAAATAAACCCAGTGAAAAGCAGGAGCACCGTGGGCACAAGAAAACACTGTAATAAAAAAAAAAAAAAAAGGCACAATACCGTGACTGGAACGATACACAAATAACCCATACATAAAAGAGAGAAGCTTACGACGACGTTTCGGTCCGACTTGGACCATTTACAAAGTCAGACTAACCATAAGTGGAGCAGGACGGCTATATATAGGCAGGAAGAAGAGGAGGAAGAGGAAGAAGAGGAGGAAGAGGAAGAGGTGGTGGTGGTGGGTGGTAGTAGTAGTACTGGTGGTGGTGGTGGTGGTAGTAGTAGTGGTGGTAGTAGTGGTGGTGGTAGTAGTGGTGGTAGTAGTGGTGGTGGTAGTAGTGGTGGTAGTAGTGGTGGTAGTAGTAGTAGTAGTAGTAGTAGTAGTAGTAGTAGTAGTAGTAGTAGTAGTAGTAGTAGTAGTAGTAGTAGTACGAGAATGGTATATAATACCGACAAGATGAAATTAAGACACATGCGCAACACCCGGGCATCCCTATCGTAGATGTTTCGCCATCCAGCCAGCCACTGGATGGCGAAACGTCCACAACAAAGACAACCAGACGCGGGTTGTGTACCACTGTATCAACATCCGTGGCTCCAGATTGTTCAACATCTTACCATAAGATCTCAGAAACGCTGCTGGAACAAGTGTGAAAGTCTTCAAGAGAAAACTGAACAAGCATCTTCACCAAGTGCCAGATCAACCAGGTTGTGATGGATATGCGAGCCACCAGCAGCAACAGCCTGGTTGATTCCAAAAAAATGTACTCCGTGGAGCAGAGGAGAGAGAATACATACAAGGGATATATGGGAGGAAGTATAAAATATACAGCATTAACATACGTGGACCTAGACTCTTCAACCTACTACCAGCAAATATCACAAATACTACAGAAATATTCAAGAGGTAACAGCCTGGTTAATCAGGCCCTGCTCCACAATGAGGCCTGGTCACAGAACGAGCCGCGGGGGCTTTGACCCCCCAGAACTCTCTCCAGGTACTCTGCCATGTGATGGATCAACCAGGCTGTGATGAATACGTAGGCTAGCGGGCCGCAAAAAGCATAATCCGGTTGACCAGACAAGCCTGGTCCATCACCAGGATGTTAAAACACAAAACTCTATCAATATACCTTTGATGAGTTCCAGGAGTCCTACTCCCGGAGCCCGGCCATGGTCCAGGCTCGTCTCCCGGAGCCCGGCCATGGTCCAGGCTCGTCTCCCGGAGCCCGGCCATGGTCCAGGCTCGTCTCCCGGAGCCCGGCCATGGTCCAGGCTCGTCTCCCGGAGCCCGGCCATGGTCCAGGCTCGTCTCCCGGAGCCCGGCCATGGTCCAGGCTCGTCTCCCGGAGCCCGGCCATGGTCCAGGCTCGTCTCCCGGAGCCCGGCCATGGTCCAGGCTCGTCTCCCGGAGCCCGGCCATGGTCCAGGCTCGTCTCCCGGAGCCCGGCCATGGTCCAGGCTCGTCTCCCGGAGCCCGGCCATGGTCCAGGCTCGTCTCCCGGAGCCCGGCCATGGTCCAGGCTCGTCTCCCGGAGCCCGGCCATGGTCCAGGCTCGTCTGGTGCTTGCCTGATCAACCAACTACTGTATAAACGATCCATTCAGTAAAGTTATTTAGAAACTGATGCACAAATACAATTACAGAAATTATCATACACAGTAACGTGTGTCAACTACCTAAGATGCTTCTGACTCCATTTTCCCTACAGTAAAAAAACGGAAGTGAGAGTTTTATGTGGAGGAGGTGGCAGGGTGCACCTTGATAAACCCTGTTTTATGTGGAGGTGGCAGGGTGCACCTTGATAAACCCAGTTTTATGTGGAGGTGGCAGGGTGCACCTTGATAAACCCAGTTTTATGTGGAGGTGGCAGGGTACACCTTGATAAACCCTGTTTTATGTGGAGGTGGCAGGGTGCACCTTGATAAACCCAGTTTTATGTGGAGGTGGCAGGGTGCACCTTGATAAACCCAGTTTTATGTGGAGGTGGCAGGGTACACCTTGATAAACCCAGTTTTATGTGGAGGTGGCAGGGTGCACCTTGATAAACCCAGTTTTATGTGGAGGTGGCAGGGTGCACCTTGATAAACCCAGTTTTATGTGGAGGTGGCAGGGTGCACCTTGATAAACCCAGTTTTATGTGGAGGTGGCAGGGTACACCTTGATAAACCCAGTTTTATGTGGAGGTGGCAGGGTGCACCTTGATAAACCCAGTTTTATGTGGAGGTGGCAGGGTGCACCTTGATAAACCCAGTTTTATGTGGAGGTGGCAGGGTACACCTTGATAAACCCTGTTTTATGTGGAGGTGGCAGGGTGCACCTTGATAAACCCAGTTTTATGTGGAGGTGGCAGGGTGCACCTTGATAAACCCTGTTTTATGTGGAGGTGGCAGGGTACACCTTGATAAACCCTGTTTTATGTGGAGGTGGCAGGGTACACCTTGATAAACCCAGTTTTATGTGGAGGTGGCAGGGTACACCTTGATAAACCCAGTTTTATGTGGAGGTGGCAGGGTACACCTTGATAAACCCAGTTTTATGTGGAGGTGGCAGGGTACACCTTGATAAACCCTGTTTTATGTGGAGGTGGCAGGGTGCACCTTGATAAACCCTGTTTTATGTGGAGGTGGCAGGGTGCACCTTGATAAACCCAGTTTTATGTGGAGGTGGCAGGGTACACCTTGATAAACCCTGTTTTATGTGGAGGTGGCAGGGTGCACCTTGATAAACCCAGTTTTATGTGGAGGTGGCAGGGTACACCTTGATAAACCCTGTTTTATGTGGAGGTGGCAGGGTACACCTTGATAAACCCTGTTTTATGTGGAGGTGGCAGGGTACACCTTGATAAACCCTGTTTTATGTGGAGGTGGCAGGGTGCACCTTGATAAACCCAGTTTTATGTGGAGGTGGCAGGGTGCACCTTGATAAACCCTGTTTTATGTGGAGGTGGCAGGGTGCACCTTGATAAACCCTGTTTTATGTGGAGGTGGCAGGGTGCACCTTGATAAACCCAGTTTTATGTGGAGGTGGCAGGGTGCATCTTGATAAACCTTGTTTTATGTGGAGGAGGTGGCAGGGTACACCTTGATAAACCCTGTTTTATGTGGAGGTGGTGGCAGGGTACACCTTGATAAACCCAGTTTTATGTGGAGGTGGCAGGGTACACCTTGATAAACCCAGTTTTATGTGGAGGTGGCAGGGTACACCTTGATAAACCCAGTTTTATGTGGAGGTGGCAGGGTACACCTTGATAAACCCAGTTTTATGTGGAGGTGGCAGGGTGCACCTTGATAAACCCAGTTTTATGTGGAGGTGGCAGGGTACACCTTGATAAACCGTTTTATGTGGAGGAGGTGGCAGGGTGCACCTTGATAAACCCAGTTTTATGTGGAGGTGGTGGCAGGGTACACCTTGATAAACCCAGTTTTATGTGGAGGTGGTGGCAGGGTACACCTTGATAAACCCAGTTTTATGTGGAGGAGGTGGCAGGTACACCTTGATAAACCCTGTGTTATGTGGAGGAGGTGGCAGGGTACACCTTGATAAACCCTGTGTTATGTGGAGGAGGTGGCAGGGTACACCTTGATAAACCCTGTGTTATGTGGAGGAGGTGGCAGGGTGCACCTTGATAAACCCTGTTTTATGTGGAGGTGGTGGCAGGGTACACCTTGATAAACCCAGTTTCATGTGGAGGTGGCAGGATGCACCTTGATAAACCCTGTTTTATGTGGAGGTGGCAGGGTACACCTTGATAAACCCAGTTCTATGTGGAGGTGGCGGCAGGGTGCACCTTGATAAACCCAGTTTTATGTGGAGGTGGCAGGGTACACCTTGATAAACCCAGTTTTATGTGGAGGTGGCAGGGTGCACCTTGATAAACCCTGTTTTATGTGGAGGTGGCAGGGTACACCATGATTAACCCAGTTTTATGTGGAGGAGGTGGTAGGGTACACCTTGATAAACCCAGTTTTATGTGGAGGTGGTAGGGTACACCTTGATAAACCCAGTTTTATGTGGAGGTGGTGGCAGGGTACACCTTGATAAACACAGTTTTATGTGGAGGTGGTGGCAGGGTACACCTTAATAAACCCAGTTTTATGTGGAGGTGGCAGGGTACACCTTGATAAACCCAGTTTTATGTAGAGATGGCAGGGTACACCTTGATAAACCCAGTTTTACGTGGAGGAGGTGTCAGGGTACACCTTGATAAACCCAGTTCTACGTGGAGGTGTCAGGGTACACCTTGATAAACCCAGTTTTATGTGGAGGTGGCAGGGAACACCTTGATAAACCCAGTTTTATGTGGAGGTGGCAGGGTACACCTTGATAAACCCAGTTTTATGTGGAGGAGGTGGCAGGGTACACCTTGATAAACCCAAGTTCTTATACACCATTATGACTACAATTACTATTACTACTATTACAATTACAATGACTATTACAATTACTATTATAATTACTACTACCACCACCACACAAAGCACAGATCAATACCAGACTGAACTTGGTAATCAACAGTTTAATCAAATACGTACGTAGTATAAGTCATACAAGTACCGTAACATGTTACAACTTTCTCTCCGGCACCGTGCTTCAAGGTCAACACCTAGGAGCTAGCAGGTGTGCTTCAAGGTCAACACCTAGGAGCTAGCAGGTGTGCTTCAAGATCAACACCTAGGAGCTAGCAGGTGTGCTTCAAGGTCAACACCTAGGAGCTAGCAGGTGTGCTTCAAGATTAACACCTAGGAGCTAGCAGGTGTGCTTCAAGGTCAACACCTAGGAGCTAGCAGGTGTGCTTCAAGATCAACACCTAGGAGCTAAAGTGCGCTGCAAGGTCAATACTTAGGAGCTAGCAGGTGTCCTTCAAGGTCAACACCTAGGAGCTAGCAGGTGTGCTTCAAGGTCAACACCTAGGAGCTATCAGGTGTGCTTCAAGGTCAATACCAAGGAGCTAGCAAGTGTGCTTCAAGGTCAACACATAGGAGGTACCCCAATGCATGAAGTTACTGTGTTTGAAGGTAACACCTATGAGCTAGGAAAGAAAGAATTTGCTGCTACTTACATGTTAATGACTGCACAAGTCATGGCACTCTCTCACCATAATAACTGGTAGTAGCAACAACACTAACAACTATTACACTGCACAAGTCATGGTACTCTCTCACCATAATAACTGGTAGTAGCAACAACACTAACAACTATTACACTGCACAAGTCATGGTACTCTCTCACCATAATAACTGGTAGTAGCAACAACACTAACAACTATTACACTGCACAAGTCATGGTACTCTCTCACCATAATAACTGGTAGTAGCAACAACACTAACAACTATTACACTGCACAAGTCATGGTACTCTCTCACCATAATAACTGGTAGTAGCAACAACACTAACAACTATTACACTGCACAAGTCATGGCACTCTCTCACCATAACAACTGGTAGTAGCAACAACACTAACAACTATTACACTGCACAAGTCATGGCACTCTCTCACCATAACAACTGGTAGTAGCAACAACACTAACAACTATTACACTGCACAAGTCATGGTACTCTCTCACCATAATAACTGGTAGTAGCAACAACACTAACAACTATTACACTGCACAAGTCATGGTACACTCTCACCACAATAACTGGTAGTAGCAACAACACTAACAACTATTACACTGCACAAGTCATGGTACACTCTCACCACAATAACTGGTAGTAGCAACAACACTAACAACTATTACACTGCACAAGTCATGGTACACTCTCACCACAATAACTGGTAGTAGCAACAACACTAACAACTATTACACTGCACAAGTCATGGTACTCTCTCACCATAATAACTGGTAGTAGCAACAACACTAACAACTATTACACTGCACAAGTCATGGTACTCTCTCACCATAATAACTGGTAGTAGCAACAACACTAACAACTATTACACTGCACAAGTCATGGTACTCTCTCACCATAATAACTGGTAGTAGCAACAACACTAACAACTATTACACTGCACAAGTCATGGTACTCTCTCACCATAACAACTGGTAGTAGCAACAACACTAACAACTATTACACTGCACAAGTCATGGCACTCTCTCACCATAATAACTGGTAGTAGCAACAACACTAACAACTATTACACTGCACAAGTCATGGCACTCTCTCACCATAATAACTGGTAGTAGCAACAACACTAACAACTATTACACTGCACAAGTCATGGCACTCTCTCACCATAACAACTGGTAGTAGCAACAACACTAACAACTATTACACTGCACAAGTCATGGCACTCTCTCACCATAACAACTGGTAGTAGCAACAACACTAACAACTATTACACTGCACAAGTCATGGCACTCTCTCACCATAATAACTGGTAGTAGCAACAACACTAACAACTATTACACTGCACAAGTCATGGTACACTCTCACCACAATAACTGGTAGTAGCAACAACACTAACAACTATTACACTGCACAAGTCATGGCACTCTCTCACCATAACAACTGGTAGTAGCAACAACACTAACAACTATTACACTGCACAAGTCATGGCACTCTCTCACCATAATAACTGGTAGTAGCAACAACACTAACAACTATTACACTGCACAAGTCATGGCACTCTCTCACCATAACAACTGGTAGTAGCAACAACACTAACAACTATTACACTGCACAAGTCATGGCACTCTCTCACCATAACAACTGGTAGTAGCAACAACACTAACAACTATTACACTGCACAAGTCATGGCACTCTCTCACCATAATAACTGGTAGTAGCAACAACACTAACAACTATTACACTGCACAAGTCATGGTACTCTCTCACCATAATAACTGGTAGTAGCAACAACACTAACAACTATTACACTGCACAAGTCATGGTACTCTCTCACCATAATAACTGGTAGTAGCAACAACACTAACAACTATTACACTGCACAAGTCATGGTACTCTCTCACCATAATAACTGGTAGTAGCAACAACACTAACAACTATTACACTGCACAAGTCATGGTACTCTCTCACCATAATAACTGGTAGTAGCAACAACACTAACAACTATTACACTGCACAAGTCATGGTACTCTCTCACCATAATAACTGGTAGTAGCAACAACACTAACAACTATTACACTGCACAAGTCATGGTACTCTCTCACCATAATAACTGGTAGTAGCAACAACACTAACAACTATTACACTGCACAAGTCATGGTACTCTCTCACCATAATAACTGGTAGTAGCAACAACACTAACAACTATTACACTGCACAAGTCATGGTACTCTCTCACCATAATAACTGGTAGTAGCAACAACACTAACAACTATTACACTGCACAAGTCATGGTACTCTCTCACCACAATAACTGGTAGTAGCAACAACACTAACAACTATTACACTGCACAAGTCATGGTACTCTCTCACCATAATAACTGGTAGTAGCAACAACACTAACAACTATTACACTGCACAAGTCATGGTACTCTCTCACCACAATAACTGGTAGTAGCAACAACACTAACGACTATTACACTGCACAAGTCATGGTACTCTCTCACCACAATAACTGGTAGTAGCAACAACACTAACAACTATTACACTGCACAAGTCATGGTACACTCTCACCACAATAACTGGTAGTAGCAACAACACTAACAACTATTACACTGCACAAGTCATGGTACTCTCTCACCACAATAACTGGTAGTAGCAACAACACTAACAACTATTACACTGCACAAGTCATGGTACACTCTCACCACAATAACTGGTAGTAGCAACAACACTAACAACTATTACACTGCACAAGTCATGGCACTCTCTCACCATAATAACTGGTAGTAGCAACAACACTAACAACTATTACACTGCACAAGTCATGGCACTCTCTCACCATAATAACTGGTAGTAGCAACAACACTAACAACTATTACACTGCACAAGTCATGGTACTCTCTCACCATAATAACTGGTAGTAGCAACAACACTAACAACTATTACACTGCACAAGTCATGGTACTCTCTCACCATAATAACTGGTAGTAGCAACAACACTAACAACTATTACACTGCACAAGTCATGGTACACTCACCACAATAACTGGTAGTAGCAACAACAATAACAACTATTACACTGCACAAGTCATGGTACACTCACCACAACAACTGGTAGTAGCAACAACAATAACAACTATTACACTGCACAAGTCATGGTACACTCACCACAACAACTGGTAGTAGCAACAACACTAACAACTATTACACTGCACAAGTCATGGTACTCTCTCACCACAATAACTGGTAGTAGCAATACAACAACACTAACAACTATTACACTGCACAAGTCATGGTACACTCTCACCACAATAACTGGTAGTAGCAACAACACTAACAACTATTACACTGCACAAGTCATGGTACTCTCTCACCACAATAACTGGTAGTAGCAACAACACTAACAACTATTACACTGCACAAGTCATGGTACTCTCTCACCACAATAACTGGTAGTAGCAACAACACTAACAACTATTACACTGCACAAGTCATGGTACTCTCTCACCACAATAACTGGTAGTAGCAACAACACTAACAACTATTACACTGCACAAGTCATGGTACTCTCTCACCACAATAACTGGTAGTAGCAACAACACTAACAACTATTACACTGCACAAGTCATGGTACTCTCTCACCACAATAACTGGTAGTAGCAACAACACTAACAACTATTACACTGCACAAGTCATGGTACTCTCTCACCACAATAACTGGTAGTAGCAATACAACAACACTAACAACTATTACACTGCACAAGTCATGGCACTCTCTCACCACAATAACTGGTAGTAGGAACAACACTAACAACTATTACACTGCACAAGTCATGGCACTCTCTCACCACAATAACTGGTAGTAGCAACAACACTAACAACTATTACACTGCACAAGTCATGGTACTCTCTCACCACAATAACTGGTAGTAGCAACAACACTAACAACTATTACAATACAAAAACAAGGGAAAGGTAACGTTATATTGAATATAGCAGTGTAGTGTAGTGTGACAGGTGTATTTAATATTAAGTCTTGATGAGACAGAAAAGTTAACAATGCTATCAGAATTCAAAATATTTTGCTTTCACTGACAGTATTGTCTCTCGTGAGACAGGACCGAAACGTTTTCTAATAAATATGTTACAGTGTTTGCTTACGTGTCTTTCTAAACCATACAAGAGTAACCTAACAAAGGTCTCATTAAGCACAAACCTTCCTTCTGTACTGTTTCACGCTTATGTATGATATTCACTGTCTAATCTATGAGGCTTCGTCTCTCACTGGTCGTCGGGACGACACTTCACAAAACCAATAACACATTAACTTAAATAATTATAGTATCGTTATTTCTACAAATACAAGGTATACACACCAAAGCTGACACCAGTGACATACTACTATATAAAAAGCTCCTTGTTATGGAGAGCATTTCCAGCAAATTAGGTCAGTTTTGTCCCAGGATGCGACCCACACCAGTCGACTAACACCCAGGTACCTATTACACTGCTAGTTGAACATGGACAGCAGGTCTCTTAAGGAAACACGTCCTAATGTTTCCAGCTGTATCGGGGATCGAACCACGGATCTCAGTGTGAGCTAAGTGCACTACCAATCAAGCTATGGGACACCTTAATTGAAGCCAAATAGATGAATAAGACACATGGGCAACACAAGTATTTCATTCTTCAACTTATCAGTGGCTAAAGCTCTCGTTCACACGACGATGTCCGGGTTCGATTCCTGGCAAGGGTAGAAACACTGGGCATGTTTCCTTACACCGGTTGAGTGTGTTCCCCTGCCGTGGGTGTTCGTCAGGAGATATCAGTAAGGAATACACACGTTGGACTGTCTTGGAGGCACATGATTAAGAGTCTAGAGGAGAAAGCCCAGGCCTGCCTGTCGAGTCTAAGCCTAGCGATAAATTGCGGCGGAGGCCTCTAGCAGGCGGCACACATGAGTGGGACTCGTGACGTCATGCAAGATGGGAGCCTATCTATAAAGTAGCTGGGATTATCTAAGTATACTATACAGCAACACGACTGACACCCCATCAGTAAAATAGGTACCTGGGAGTTAGTGGACTGGTGTGGGTCGCATCCTGGGACAAAACTGGCCTAATTTGCGGGAAATGCTCTGCATAACAAGCGGCTTTCTATACGGTAGTATATCAATGATGTCAGCTATGGTCTGTATATCCTGTACTTGTACGACGAGTCAACACTTGGGTATCTTTACTGTGGAGACATTTCGCCAACCAGTGACTATCAATGCGATACAGAAAATTAGTAGAAGCTGTGTTAGTAACAGTTTGAGGTGATCAGTCCCCTCAGCCTTGAGCGACTGATATTGTAAGCAAGTAGACAAATGCTTGGGGGCAGAGGTTGCCTGCTGCACTTGCCGGAAATGAGTGAAGCGCTGTGTGTGTTGCCTGAGGCTCAGCCATCAGGCAAGCTTTCTAGCTACGCTACGTAGTTCATTAATGAAACGCCGTAAAAAAAGTGCACTCTTCCTGTAGTGTACCTGTAGTCGAGTCCGGGGGGGTCAACGCCCCCCGTGGCCCGTTGCTACACCAGACGTATCCACCTGCCGTAGTTGTGGTATTAACGGAGCACACTGACCGCGTAGATCACAGGTCATAACCGCAAAAAAGGTATATGCCTTTTTTGTTAGTAACACATCGGCAGTTTCCCACCAAGGCAGGTGACCCGAAAACGAAGAAACATGTCCATCATCATTCACTCCATCACTGTCTTGCCAGAGGTGCGCCTACACCACAGTTATAAAACTGCAACACTACCTGAAGTCAATCTCAGAGTCACCACCCCAACGGCCTGGTAGCAGACCAGGCCTCCAGGCTGCTGACCTGATGTAAACAAAGTATCTATACACACGTACAGTGTCTTAGTACACACAAAACCACATTACGATTCATGTTTGAGAGTATATCTTATCTGTTAATACCAGCTGGTATTATCACCACAGATATCCCTGCCTAAACCACCCTACTAATTGTAATTATTATTAATCATTATTACCACCTTATCTCTGATGAGCTTGTACAGTTTTTCTATTCCTTTGTATCTGGTTTTGACTTGTCTGGTCAACCAGGCTGTTACTGGTCATACACTGCCTAGGATATAAGAGGAACTGATATCTGATTTAAATGAAAGACACAAATAATCCGAACAAAGTCACACTGACTTGTATTTGGTCACAAGTCAGACCGAAGCGTCGTTGTAAGCTTCTCTCGCCTATGTGCGTGTTATTTGTATATTGTTCCAGTCAGGGTATTGTGCCTTTTCGTTCTTGAAGTTAAAAATAGCCCCGAGTTACTGTCAACAACAGCCTCCCTCTACCTCCTACACACCACCTGTCTTGAAGGTGAACAAAAGACAGAAGGCAGCATATGGTAAACAAAATCCACCGCAATTATTGCTATTAGTTTGTTTTCTGACCACACCGGCCGTCTCCGGTCAAGGCACGGTGACTTACGAAAGAAAACACGTTTCTTCATGTTTCATTCAGTAGCTTTATTGCCAGAAGTCTGTAGTTTTCAAATGACCACCAGAACTGTAATATCCTCACTCATCCTTCAGAGTGCTGGTACTGTACTTCCCACCACCAGAACTAACATCTTCACCCATCCTTCAGAGTAGTTACTGTACTGCTAGAAAAATGACAGGATGGATAATGAGAACCTTCAAAACGAGGGATGCCAAGCCCATGATGACACTCTTCAGGTCACTTGTTCTATCTAGGCTGGAATATTGCTGCACACTAACAGCACCTTTCAAGGCAGGTGAAATTGCTGACCTAGAAAATGTACAGAGAACCTTCACGGCGCGCATAACGGAGATAAAACACCTAAATTACTGGGAGCGCTTGAGGTTCCTGAACCTGTATTCCCTGGAACGCAGGCGGGAGAGATACATGATTATATACACCTGGAAAATCCTAGAGGGACTAGTACCGAACTTGCACACGAAAATCACTCACTACGAAAGCAAAAGACTTGGCAGACAATGCAACATCCCCCCAATGAAAAGCAGGGGTGTCACTAGCACGTTAAGAGACCATACAATAAGTGTCAGGGGCCCGAGACTGTTCAACTGCCTCCCAGCATACATAAGGGGGATTACCAACAGACCCCTGGCAGTCTTCAAGCTGGCACTGGACAAGCACCTAAAGTCGGTTCCTGATCAGCCGGACTGTGGCTCGTACGTTGGTTTGCGTGCAGCCAGCAGTAACAGCCTGGTTGATCAGGCTCTGATCCACCAGGAGGCCTGGTCACAGACCGGGCCGCGGGGGCGTTGACCCCCGGAACTGATGAACTGAACACATCGACTCCAGGCTGAGGGACTGATTACCTCATACTCCTCCTCTCCTTACGCCTTCCTCTTTGTATTGGACTGATGAAGCCACTGTGTGGCGAAACGTTTCCTGAATAAAGATTCCCATATGCTGCATAAGTGTCTCAATCTTCAACTTGTCGGTTTTTCAAACCATTCATCACCCCCGGAACTCTCTCCAGGTAAACTCCAGGTAAACCACCACCAGAACTGTAACATCCTCACCCATCCTTCAGAGTACAGGTACTGTACTTCCCATCTCCAGAACTGCAACATCCTCACCCATCCTTCAGAGTACAGGTACTGTACTTCCCACCACCAGAACTGTAACATCCTCACTCATTCTTCAGAGTGCTGGTACTGTACTTCTCACCTCCAGAACTATAGCATCCTCACCCAGCCTTCAGAGTGCAGTTACTGTACTTCCCACCACCAGAATTGTAACATCCTCACCCGTCCTTCAGAGTACAGGTACTGTACTTCCCACCACCAGAATTGTAACATCCTCACCCATCCTTCAGAGTACAGGTACTGTACTTCCCACCTCCAGAACTGTAACATCCTCACTTATCCTTCCGAGTGCTGGTACTGTACTTCTTACAACCAGAACTGTAACATCCTCACCCATCCTTCAGAATACAGGCACTGTACTCCCTACCTCCTCTCATGTTTCAGGAACACCTAAGCCCCGTAGTCAATTTTAACTTAAGGTTTTATGTATTCACGATCCAGAAAGATCAGTAATCTTAGCAGACTTAAATATTTAATAAACTTCTGGTTGACGCTAGTTTAAGGTGAGATGACAGGCGATTATCCCAAGGACCTTAGACAGTTATGAGATAGTGATGCTGGTGGTGGATGAGTGGTTGTGGTGGTAGTTTTGGATGACTGGTGGTGGTGGATAAGTGCAGTGGTGGCAACATTGTGGGCGTCGTCAGCAGTCATGGTATCCGTCTGGGAACTACGCTGCTCAGACTACTGCTACACAGCCACCACTACTACACCTGGCTGATCTGACACTTGCGTCAGGTACTGGTCAACTTTCTTCTGGAAAACATCCCACCTCAGTTTCAACAATATTTCTGATACCTGCTGGGAACAAGTTAAAGTCTCTTTAAACGCGAATTTTAACATAATATTCCCCTAATGGTGTCCACGATGCTTCTGCTTTTCACTGTGTTTATTCTACACTCCTTCCAGTCTCTCTCGCTCTAGTGTTGATATACACTCGCATGTTTATGAAACAAAGACGATCAGATATCCTGCCAGAGTGTACAACTTTTACGAGGATGAGTACTTTCTGTATGAAGGTTTACCAGTTGATGAGTAACACATAAGAAAGGAGGAACACTGCAGGAGGCCTGCTGGCCCATACCTGGCAGGTCCTTCCCAAATCCAACCCACTAAAGTGCAACATCTGGGTATCTTTATTTGTAGACGTATCGCCATCCAGTGGTTTTATCATTACAAGGACATAATGTGAAGACTGTAGAACTATATTCAAAAGACGAGCTAATCAGTGCCCTCTTGAATCTGCACTCTCTAGAAAGACGTAGAATTAAAGGGGATATGATTGAGGTGTATAAATGGAAGACAGGAATAAAGGGGATGTAAATAGTGTGCTGAAAATATCTAGCCTAGACAGGACTCGCAGCAATGGTTTTAAGTTGGTAAAATTCAGATTCAGGAAGGATATAGGAAAGTACTGGTTTGGTAATAGAGTTGTGGATGAGTGGAACAAACTCCCGAGTACAGTTATAGAGGCCACAACGTTGTGTAGCTTTAAAAATAGGTTGGATAAATACATGAGTGGATGTGGGTGGGTGTGAGTTGGACCTGATAGCTTGTGCTACCAGGTCGCTTGCCGTGTTCCTCCCTTAAGTCAATGTGACCTGACCTGACTAGGTTGGGTGCATTGGCTTAAGCCGGTAGGAGACTTGGACCTGCCTCGCATGGGCCAGTAGGCCTGCTGCAGTGTTCCTTCTTTCTTGTTTTCTTATGTGTACGAAATGTGTCTTACCCTTGTTTTCTTATGTTCGGTCTTCAGGACTACGGCGCTGTTAAACACCAAGGCTGAGGGACTAATTACCTCATCTTTCGTAAATAGTGCTACAGTCCTCACATGATGTGCTTGTGTTGATAAAGCCACTGGATGGCGACACGTCTACAATAAAGATACCCAGATATTGCACATGTGTCTTAATTTCAAAGTCACATTGTCTACCAGTCCTTATCTACTATACAAATAGTAGGAGTCTAAGAAATAAGATAGATGAGCCAAAATTACTTGCAAGTGTAGGTAATATAGATATTATTGGTATAACAGAGACCTGGTTCAACCTGAAAGATAGAGAAATGACTTCTGAATGCAACATACAGGGTTATAAACTATTCCACACTGATAGGGAAGGGTGGTGGAGTGGCGATGTGCGTCAGAGAAATTTTTTAATTGTTGTCTTAGACATGATATAAGATTAGAGACATCGAACACAGAATCTGTTTGGCTACAGTTTCTCGAGGGTCGTGACAAATTAATTTTGGGTGTGATTTATAGGCCCCCAAACCTTGATAGGGAGCGCAGTAAGCTGTTATGGGACGAAATTCATAAGGCATCTAGATATGAAAATGTTGTGATAATGGGAGATTTTAACTTTACACAAACTGGAACAATATGACAGGAAATCTTGAATCTAGTGACTTTCTTGATATGGTTCAGGATTGCTTTTTAAAACAGGTTGTGACAGAACCAACTAGAGGAAACAATCTGCTTGACTTGGTTCTTGTCAACAAAGATTCACTAATTAATAATCTTGAGGTTAATGATGAGCTTGGGGAAAGTGATCACAAATCACTTAGTTTTAATATATCATGGAATTACACAGATAACTGCAATCAAATCTCTGTCCCAGATGTTCGCTTGGCCGACTTCATGGGACTGAAAAATTACCTGGGTGGGCTAAATTGGGATGTCCTGACTATGGGTCAGGTAGGTGATCTTGGTTGCCAATATGACGTTTTTCAGAGCATAGTTCTAGCTGCCTAGACAACTTTTGTTCCGAGTAGGGAAATTAGATCTAATAAAAATGATCCCAAATGGATGAACAATAGATTAAAACATCTCATTGGTCAAAAGAGAGGCATATATAGGCGTATCAAAAGAGGGGATGGGCAGTTAAGAAATCAATATATTCAATTAAAGAGAGAAATAAAGAAAGGAATAAGAAAAGCAAAAAGGGATTATGAGGCTAAGGTCGCAAGGGATTCAAAGACTAACCCTAAAGGATTCTTTCAGGTATACAGAAGTAAGATTAAGGACAAGATTGGCCCACTAAAGAGTAACTCTGGTCAGATCACTGACAGTGATAAGGATATGTGTGAAATTCTAAATACCTACTTCCTCTCAGTTTTCACCCAGGAAAATACTAGAGATATTCCTGAAATAATAGATTATGTAGAACAGGATGATAATAAACTATGTACGATTGCGGTAACTAGTGACATGGTCCTCAGACAAAAAGAGAAACTAAAACCTAACAAATCCCAAGGCCCTGATGAACTGTTTGCAAGGGTGTTAAAGGAATGTAAAGAGGAACTTAGCATACCTTTGGCTAATCTTTTTAACATATCACTACAAACTGGCATAGTGCCTGATAAGTGGAAAACGGCAAATGTTCTTTCAAGTGTATAGGACGAAGGTGAAGGAAAAAGTAGGACCTCTGAAAATTGGGAATGGACAGCTGACGGATAACGAACTGGAAATGTGTTCCTTATTTAATGACTATTTTTTGTCGGTTTTTACACAGGAAGATGTAAATGAGATTCCAGTAATTAACAATTATTCAGTTCCTGACGAATTCAAATTGACTAATATTACTGTCACGAGGGACATGGTTATCAAACAGATAGACAAACTGAAGCAAAATAAGTCCCCGGGTCCCGACGAGTTATTTTCCAGGGTACTTAAGGAATGCAAGATGGAACTTAGTCAGCTATTAACGAGTGTGTTCAATGCATCCATCCTTACTGGTGTTGTGCCAGAGTTGTGGAAGATGGCCAATGTGGTTCCTATATTCAAATCAGGGGATAAGTCCACTCCTTCAAATTACCGTCCAATAAGCCTGACATCTATAGTTGGCAAATTACTAGAATCAATTATAGCTGACATTATTAGAAGTCACCTTGAAGAGCATAACTTTATAAATGAATCTCAGCATGGGTTTACGAGAGGTCGTTCCTGCCTGACAAACTTACTGACGTTCTTCAGTAGAACATTTGAGGCAGTAGACAGTGATAAAGAATATGATATTGTTTATTTGGATTTTAGTAAAGCCTTCGATAGAGTACCTCACAAGAGACTCTTAAGAAAAGTGGCAGCTCATGGTATAGGAGGTAAAGTTCTAGCATGGATTGAGGCATGGCTTACCAATAGAAAGCAGAGAGTTTCAATTAATGGATTCAAATCAGAATGGGGCTTAATTACTAGTGGCGTTCCACAAGGATCAGTTTTAGGCCCTCTCTTGTTCATAATTTACATTAATGACCTTGATGAAGGGATTACGAGTGACATGAGCAAGTGTGCTGATGATACCAAGATCTGCCCCAGGTAGATCTGTTTGTGTGTTAGGTAAGACACATATGCAACAGTTAGGTATCTTTATTTTGAAACGTTTCGCCTACACAGTAGGCTTCTTCAGTCGAGTACAGAAAAGTTGATAGAAGCAGAAGATACTTGAAGACGATGTAATCAGTCCATCACCCTTAAAGTTATGAGGTGGTCAGTCCCTCAGTCTGGAGAAGAGCATTGTTCCATAGAATGAAACAATATGGAGATGAAGTGACAGGATGGAGCCTAATATAGCGCCAACAGGTGAGACGTAGGTCACTAGAAGAGGTAAGAACTCAGATGTTGGGAGGTCAGGTCCCTCTCAAATCCAACCGTTCTCACTAGTAGAGGTTGTAGAAGTTGATTGTAGGTCTGTACCAAGATACCCTTGTGTTGCAGTGTCTGACAGATCGTTTGTGACTTGAAAAAGCCCACTGTGTGGGCGAAACGCTGTCAATAAAGGATCACATTAAACTGCATATGTGTTTATGTTTCCATTGTGTCGGTATTTTATACCATTTATTTTAATTACTACTACTACTAATAATAAATCAGATGTAAATGGCAGTACCTAGTGAGTCAACCACAGTCAAAATTTTTTGTGTGCGTGTGTAAGTAGGTGTGGCTTTCACCATGGCAGGTGTGAGGTACCTCACACGCCCCTACTGTGTCCCCCCACACACACAGCTATTATCACCCCCCCCACACACACACACAGTATCAAAGTAACAGAGCAAGCTTCTGTTCCCACTGTGTATCATAAATAACCCGAACACAGTTATGCAAGAATGGTATATAATACCGACAAGATGAAATTAACTGAGACGTGGTTTAATTCAAAAAGTCGGGACATGCCTGCGGAATGTCATATTCAGGATTTTAAATTGTTCCAAGTAGATAGAAGTATCGGGAAGGGGGGTGGGGTGGCATTGTATGTCCGAGATCGCTTGAACTGTTGCATAAAAACGGGTATTAAGTCTAAAGTAACACATACAGAGTCTGTTTGGATAGAATTTTCAGAGGGGCATGAAAAACTGATTTTAGGAGTGATATACCGTCTCCCAAACTTAGATAGGGACCAAGGGAGACTACTATGGGAGGAAATTGTTAAGGCCACAAGGCACGATAATGTAGTAATTCTAGGAGACTAACTTTAGTCATATTGATTGGAATTTCTTGACTGGGAATTTAGAATCATACGACTTCTTAGAAGTAGTTCAGGATTGTTTTTTGAACCAGTTTGTGACAGAACCTACAAGGGGAAATAACCTGCTTGACTTAGTTATGGCAAACAATGAATCCCTTGTTAATAATTTAGAAATTTCAGAGGAACTGGGTGCTAGCGACCACAAATCAATTACATTTAGCATTGAATGGAAGTACGATAGTAGCGATAACTCAGTAACAGTCCCAGATTTTCGCTTAGCAGATTACGATGGGCTTAGAGAACACTTATCACCTGTTGACTGGGGTAACGAAGTGAGCTATCAATATGACAGTTTTCTGAACACTATACATGTTGCTCAAAGAACGTTTATCCCATATAAAGAAATTAGATCAAAGAGAAATGACCCAAAATGGATGAATAATAGGCTCAAATATCTACTAGGGCATAAGAAAGGAATTTATAGGCGTATCAAAAGAGGCGAGGGTCATCTTATGAATCAGTATATTGACATTAAGAGGGACATTAAAAAGGGGATAAGAAAAGCTAAAAGGGACTATGAAATTAAAGTTGCTAGGGATTCTAAAACTAACCCAAAAAGTTTTTTCCAGGTCTATAGAACAAAAGTTAGAGATAAGATAGGTCCCCTTAAAAATAACTATGGGCATTTATACCATTTTAATGTTCATAACTATGGGCACCTTACTGACAAAGAGAATGAAATGTGCTCGATTTTAAATAATTATTTTCTCTCAGTTTTTACACAGGAAGACACTAACAATATTTGTGGAAAAAGACACTTATGTACAGTTCAGGACATTTATTAAAGGAAACGTTTCGCCACGAGTGGCTTCTTCAGTCCTAATACAGAGAAAACTAAGAAAACACACATATATATAGTGGCGGGAGTCAGGTGAGGTGATGCGTGGGTAGAGGTGGTGGTGGTGGTGGTAGTAGTAGTAGTAGTAGTAGTAGTAGTAGTAGTAGTAGTAGTAGTAGTAGTAGTAGTAGTAGTAGTAGTAGTAGTAGTAGTAGTAGTAGTAGTAGTAGTAGTAGTAGTAGTAGTAATGGAACCAAGGAGGTGAGGCAAGAGAGGGACCTGCTGGCATCAAGTAACACCAGTTCCCAGGATGGGTAATATCCTCTTGCTTAGTAATTTTGAAATACTGTAACTACCGGATTTTTGCTTTATAGTGTTACTGACAGAAATTAGTGCAGCTTCAATGCATTTTCTCCGTCTTAAGTCGTCTTCTTTAATAACTAGTTTAGCTTCATTGAATTTCATGAGGTGTCCAACATCGTCTCTATGTTGAACACATGCGTTTTTGCGGTCATCATTTCTGCAAGCATTTTTGTGTTCTGCTATCCTAATGTCCAGAGTTCTGGCTGTTTCCCCTACATATACTTTGTCACACCCCCCACATGGTATAGTGTAGATTCCTGCACTTGTGCCAGAATCATGCTTGGGTTTTTGTATCAGGTTCCTAATAGTAGTTGAAGAGCTGGTAGATATTTTAGCCAGTTTTCTGTCAAACATTTTTGAAACATTAGTGGCAACGTTGCTGACCGGTAAAACGATGTAACTCGGAGGCTTTTCTTCAATTTGATAGGTGTTGGTCTTGCTGAGGATACGTGTTGCACGTTTCCTGCAGTCACGTATGAAGTGTAGGGGAAAGTGTAGTGAACTAAAAGAGTTGGTGATGTATGTACATTCTTCTTCGAGGAACTGCGGACTGGAAATTCTGTAGGCACTCAGAAAGAAGCCAATAACTACCCCTCTTTTAGTTCTTGTGTCATGGTGAGAGAAGAAATATAGAAGATCGTTCTTGTAGGTAGGCTTCCGGTAGACTTTAAAAGAAAGTTTGTTTGTCATTCTCAACTACATCCACATAAACACAAAACAAAGAAACAGGACAGCCCTGGTTGCAAAAGACGTTGAAAAAGCTTTTGACACTGTGTGGCACGAGGGGCTCAAGTACAAACTCTGCACTAACTTCAACCTGCCTCTCACTACTCGTAAACTCCTCTGCAACTTCCTAGACGGCCGTACCATAAGAATCAAATTCCAAGGCTGTTACTCTGACTACTTCACACTAAATGCTGGAGTACCCCAGGGATCTGTCCTTTCCCCTACCCTCTACATTTTATACACTAACGACATTCCAACACCTGCATACCACAACTCCATCACACTAGCCTATGCAGACGACATTACACAACTTATCACTCATGCCAATATAGATACACTCACACACAAAACACAAAATGAGGTTGACAGGATAGCCATCTGGGAACAAAAATGGAGGATCAAAACCAATGCAGCAAAATCCAGCATTACGTATTTTAACTACAGGAAACGTGATCCTCCATTACCTGTCGAACTCAGAACAGCTGACACCCGCACTTACTTCCCTATCACACAATCTGTCACTGTCCTTGGCGTTAATCTTGACTACCTTCTTCGTTTACACGGACACATTCACTCAAGGCATGCAATAGCTAGTAAGGCCCTTGCGGGCCTCTACAAGCTGAAACATGCCTCTCAACGCACCAAACTACACCTCTACAAATCCCTAATACGTCCTCTGATAACTTACTCTCCTCTAGCCCTCTCTCTTGCAGCAAAAACAAACTTACTTAAACTGCAGCGTGTCCAGAACAAGGTGCTGCGCTGGGTGTTTGATGTCAGATGGGAGGACTTCGCCACAAGCGAGTCTCTCCATGCCCAGTTAGACGTCCCTGCGCTGAATCTGTACTAGAAGAGGCTCAGTGACAGACAGATAGACAAACTTGAGACACGACATGACTACTGGACCTCTCTCCTTGACGAAGACATTCGCAGACCCACAAACCAACACAACCTTTTCTACTCCTTGCATGATCCTGCTCCTAACCCTACTTACAAATAACCTTGGATCCGCTGACAGGTACCTTCTAAGACAGGTACCATTCTCTGACCCACGTTCGCCTTAGCTTTTTTGGGTTAAGACATGACTCAGTTCTGCACTCCTCTCTAGCTCTAAACGTCGCAAGTCCCTTACTCCCAGCTCACCCCACCGGAGTCCCAACAGTAGAACCGGAATTTCTCTTTTCAATATCTGTCCCACGATCGCCTTTGCTGCTGGGTCAAGCCCTGGCTCTATTTCTACGACTAAGAACACTCCTCTCCAGCACTATTCTTCGTCTGTCCCGTCTTCCCCGCTCATCCCATTTGGGATCTTACCTGAACTTTCGTTCGTTCGTTCGTTCGCTTGATCTTCAGATAGTTCCTGACTATGGAACTGAACTGCTCCAGGCTGAGGGACTGACAACCTCAAATTCTACGACTTCAAGGGTGATGGACTGATTACATCGTCTTCACATCTCTACTGTTCCTGCCTACTTTCTGTATTCGACTGAAGAAGCCTACTGTGTAGGCGAAACGTTTCGGAATAAAGTTGTCTAACTGTTGCATATGTGTCTTACCTAACAACCTGTCGGTATTGTATACCATTTTGATGTTCTCTCCAGAGAGTGGAGATTTAAGGCTTTAAGTCTATCTTCATACGGGAGGTTCCTTACACAGTAAATCATTTTAGTCATTCTTCTCTGTATGTTCTCTAATGAGTCTATGTCCATCCTGTAGTAAGGGGACCAAAACTGAGCAGCATAATCTAAATGAGGCCTCACTAGTGATGTTACTTATACTTCTTGAGATAAATCCAAGTAATCTGTTGGCCTTGTTGCGCACACTGAGGCACTGCTGTCTTGGCTTTAGATCTCTGCTTACCATGACTCCCAAGTCCCTTTCACATTCTGTATGACCAAGCTCTACTTCACCTAGATTATAGCTTCGAGGGTTATTTTCATTACCAAGGGCAAGTACCTTACACTTATCCACATTAAATTTCATCTGCCATTTCTCAGACCAAGACATTAATTTGTTCAAATCGTCCTGGAGTTCATTGATATCCTCCTCAGAGTGAATTATACGGCCTATCTTTGTATCATCAGCAAACTTACTCATGTCACTAGTAATCCCTTCATCAAGGTCATTAATGTAAATTATGAACAAGAGAGGGCCTAAAACTGATCCTTGTGGAACGCCACTAGTGACTAATCCCCATTCAGATTTCACTCCATTAATGGTAACTCTCTGCTTTCTATTGGTAAGCCATGCCTCAATCCATGCTAGAACTTTACCTCCTATACCATGAGCTGCCACTTTTCTTAAGAGTCTCTTGTGAGGTACTCTGTCGAAGGCTTTACTAAAATCCAAATAAACAATATCATATTCCTTATCACTGTCAACTGCCTCAAATGTTCTATTGAAGAACGTCAGTAAGTTTGTCAGGCAGGAACGACCTCTCGTGAATCCATGCTGAGATTCATTTATCAAGTTATGCTCTTCAAGGTGACTTCTGATAATGTCAGCTATAATTGATTCTAATAACTTGCCCACTATAGATGTCAGGCTTATTGGACGGTAATTTGAAGGAGTGGACTTATCCCCTGATTTGAATATAGGAACCACATTAGCCATCTTCCACATCTCTGGCACAACACTGGTAAGGATGGACGCATTGAATACACTCGTTATTGGCTGACTAAGCTCCATCTTGCATTCCTTAAGTACCCTTGAAAACAACTCATCGGGTCCCGGGGACTTATTTTGTTTCAGTTTGTCTATCTGTTTAATAACCATGTCCCTCGTGACAGTAATATTAGTTAATTATGGCTGAGATTATAAGAAGCCATCTCGATAAGCATAGCTTGATTAATGATACTCAGCATGGATTCACAAGAGGCCGGTCTTGTCTAACTAATTTATTAACTTTCTTCAGTAAAGCTTTTGAGGCTGTTGACCACGATAAAGAATTTGATATTATTTACTTAAATTTTAGTAAGGCTTTTGATAGAGTTCCACACCATAGACTGTTAAAGAAAGTGGCAGCTCATGGCATTGGGGGAAAAGTGCTCTCGTGGATCGAGTCATGGCTCACTGACAGGAAGCGGAGAGTGTCCATAAATGGGGTTAAATCCGAGTGGGGATCTGTAACAAGTGGCGTTCCACAGGGATCAGTCTTGGGTCCGTTGTTGTTTATAATATATATCAATGATCTTGATGAGGGAATTACTAGTGATATGAGCAAATTCGCCGATGACACAAAGATAGGACCAGAACCCTTCTATGTATACTGAGAACATCATCGCCCCCAATTAGGGAGAAATCTTATATAACAATCTAATGTAAAAATTATGCTATTTACTATGGCTGGACACCACCTGTAAGAAGAGATTGTCACGTAATTCTATAAACTGGCCAGAAAATTATTTTCTTCATTGTCGCATAAATATCCGTTGTGCAATCGCAAAAAAAAAGCAATTGCAACTTGTATAATTACTACCAATTCAGAGTCATGTACTTATATATCTGTTATATCTATGTGACTCTGATGGGTTAGTCTTATACCCCTTAAAGAATATCTTATCATTTCACGTGCACTTTTTAAATTACACCAAAGTGGTTGGGCCACTTACCTTTATATCCTACCTCTCTCCCCCCTCCCACCCTTTTCCAAAATTTCTATCCTTACCCATCCTTCTTCCTTACCCATCTCACCAAAGCTCTGGTCTGGACGAGAACGAGAATAAAGATAGGCAGGATAATTGATTCAAACGTAGATGTTATGGAACTTCAGGAGGATTTAAACAAACTCTATTCTTGGTCAGAAAAGTGGCAGATGCAGTTCAATGTAGATAAATGCAAGGTTCTGAAGCTTGGAAGTGCCCATAACCCTAGCACTTATAAGTTATATAATGTAGAACTTAGCCATACAGATTACGAAAAGGACTTGGGGGTTATGGTAAGCAGCAACCTTAAACCAAGACAGCAATGCCTAAGCGTACGTAATAAGGCAAATAGATTACTGGGATTTATATCAAGAAGTGTAAGCAACAGAAGTCCAGAGGTCATACTGCAGCTTTATACATCATTAGTAAGGCCTCACCTAGATTATGCAGCTCAATTCTGGTCTCCATATTACAGAATGGACATAAATTCGTTAGAAAACATTCAGCGTAGGATGACTAAATTAATACATAGCACTAGAAATCTTCCTTATGAAGAAAGATTGAAGACTCTTAAGTTACATTCACTTGTTAGACGAAGAATGAGGGGAGACCTGATCGAAGTGTATAAGTGGAAGATAGGTATTAATAAAGGGGATATTAACAAGGTCTTGAGGATGTCTCTCCAAGAGAGAACCCGCAATAAAGGATTTAAATTAGATAAGTTTAGATTTAGAAAGGACATAGGAAAGTATTGGTTTAGAAATAGGGTAGTAGATGAGTGGAACAGTCTACCTAGTTGGGTTATTGAGGCTGGGACTTTGGGTAGTTTCAAATTTAGGTTGGATAAGTACATGAGTGGGAGGGGTTGTATTTGAGTGGGACTTTCACATCAGAGCTTATTTCTTGGGTGGCATTGAGAATTGGGTTGGGCAAATGTTTTGTTAGTGGGATGAATTGTTAAGGACCTGCCTAGTATGGGCCAACAGGCCTCCTGCAGTGTTCCTCCTTTCTTATGTTCTTTATTGTAGACGTTTCGCCATCCTACTGTCTTCAAGTTATGTCCTGGAATTTGTATTGATAAAGCCACTGGATGGCGAAACGTCTACAATAAAGATACCCAGATGTTGCACACGTGTCTTAACTTCAACCCGAACATAAAAGAAAGGAGCTTACGACGTTGTTTCGATCCGACTTGGACCATTTAGAAGCTCCTCTCTTCTGTGTCCGGGTTATTTGTGTATCCTTCCAGTCACGGTATTGTGCCTTTTTTCTGTTATTTATGTATCATAACATTAGCGAAGGTGTTCGGTACTATTCATACTGGAGTCTGGATGAAGTACTGTGTACTATGATGTAGAGTTTGCAGGTTCGAATCCTCCAGTGGACCCAGAGATAATGCTCGTAAATAATTTAGCCAGTTTACGAATTGTTATGCAAAAAAACCATGTTGAAAATATAAACAACAGCCATTCTACCCCATATGTAAGACAATTTAACAATATAAACAACAGCCACTCTTCCCCATATGTAAGACAATTTAACAATATAAACAACAGCCACTCTTCCCCATATGTAAGACAATTTAACAATATAAACAACAGCCATCTACCCCACGAATAAGACAATTTAACAATATAAACAACAGCCATCTACCCCACGAATAAGACAATTTAACAATATAAACAACAGCCATCTACCCCACGAATAAGACAATTTAACAATATAAACAACAGCCATCTACCCCACGAATAAGACAATTTAACAATATAAACAACAGCCATCTACCCCACGAATAAGACAATTTAACAATATAAACAACAGCCATCTACCCCACGAATAAGACAATTTAACAATATAAACAACAGCCATCTACCCCACGAATAAGACAATTTAACAATATAAACAACAGCCATCTACCCCACGAATAAGACAATTTAACAATATAAACAACAGCCATCTACCCCACGAATAAGACAATTTAACAATATAAACAACAGCCATCTACCCCACGAATAAGACAATTTAACAATATAAACAAGCCATTCTTCCCCATATATAAGACAATTTAACCACCATATGCAATATACATTTACCTCTTATATAACTCTCTGTATATAGTGGACGAGTTCAGACATTGTGCAACAGCTGGGTATCTTTATGGTGGGAACGTGTCGCCAACCAGTGGCTTCCTCAGCCCAATACAGAGAAGAATGGTGGAAGATCAAAAGGTGTTTGAGGTAATCAGTCCCTCAGTCTGGAGTCAATGTCACCAATCCATCAATCTTGATTATAGACTCTGGACTGAGGGACCTTTTTCAGGTACTATGGAGGCCTTAACACGTGCTATCAACTCGGGCGTGCTATGAAGAGATTTTCACGTGTTATCAAGACCTATCCACGTGTTATCAAGGCCTACCCACGTGTTATCAAGGCCTACCCGTGTTATCAAGACCCATCCACGTGTTATCAAGGCTTATCCACGTGTTATCAAGGCCTACCCACGTGTTATCAAGGCCTACCCACGTGTTATCAAGGCCTACCCACGTGTTATCAAGGCTTATCCACGTGTTATCAAGGCCTACCCACGTGTTATCAAGGCCTATCCACGTGTTATCAAGGCCTACCCACGTGTTATCAAGGCCTACCCACGTGTTATCAAGGCCTACCCACGTGTTATCAAGACCTACCCACGTGTTATCAAGGCCTATCCACGTGTTATCAAGACGTAACCACGTGTTATCAAGACGTAACCACGTGTTATCAAGACGTAACCACGTTATCAAGATCTACCCACGTGTTATCAAGACGTAACCACGTGTTATCAAGACGTAACCACGTGTTATCAAGACGTAACCACGTGTTATCAAGACGTAACCACGTGTTATCAAGACCTACCCACGTGTTATCAAGACGTAACCACGTGTTATCAAGACGTAACCACGTGTTATCAAGACGTAACCACGTGTTATCAAGACCTACCCACGTGTTATCAAGACGTAACCACGTGTTATCAAGATGTAACCACGTGTTATCAAGACGTAACCACGTGTTACCGTGCACAGGAGAGGTTTATCACGGGTGACTATATCATTAATGAAAGCAGTCATACACCAGGTCCTCTCACCCTGATAAAAGTTGTACACTCTGGCATGAATTATGTTCCTCTGTTCCACAAATACAACAACAGTTGTTGCTGTATTGTTGCTGGCTGTTGGTGCTGGTCCTGGGTCAGGCTTGTCTGGTCAACCCGGTTGTTGCTGCTGATGGTCCTGGGTCAGGCTTGTCTGGTCAACCAGGTTGTTGCTGCTGCTGATGGTCCTGGGTCAGGCTTGTCTGGTCAACCAGGTTGTTGCTGCCGGTGATCCGCCGACCCACATATCCATCACAGCCTGGTTGATAAGAACATAAGAACGAAGGAACACTGCAGAAGGCCTACTGGCCCATGCGAGGCAGGTCCAAGTCTCCTACCGGCTTAAGCCAATGCACCCAACCTAGTCAGGTCAGGTCACATTGACCTGCCACCTCACCACACTTTCTTCCCCACAAAAAAAACACCTTTTATCCTGCGAGTTGCCTGTGACCAGCGGCCCTGGAGCTAGAGCTCTACCTTCCATTATTTACCAAAACAGGATACATCAGCAGTGTGCTGCTGTGCTATTCAACATGTGTACCTCTGATTGTTTTCTAACTCCCGTAGCCCGACCCTGAGTCAGGCTTGTTTGGTTAACCAGGTTGCTGCTGCTGGTGGTCCTGGGTCAGGCTTGTCTGGTTAACCTGGTTGTTGCTGCTGGTGGTCCTGGGTCAGGCTTGTCTGGTTAACCTGGTTGTTGCTGCTGGTGATCCTGGGTCAGGCTTGTTTGGTTAACCAGGTTGCTGCTGCTGGTGGTCCTGGGTCAGGCTTGTCTGGTTAACCTGGTTGTTGCTGCTGGTGGTCCTGGGTCAGGCTTGTCTGGTTAACCTGGTTGTTGCTGCTGGTGATCCTGGGTCAGGCTTGTCTGGTTAACCTGGTTGTTGCTGCTGGTGATCCTGGGTCAGGCTTGTCTGGTTAACCTGGTTGTTGTAATAAAGTTGGTAGAATTACCGACAATATGTAAAGTAAAAGGACACAAGTGCAACTAATGTGACATTTATTGTGGCAACGTTTCGCTCTCCAGGAGCTTTTTCAAGCCATTACAAACAATGCATGGACACAGAGGGTATATAAAGGCTCAGAGTGAGGTGAATACTAGTGAGGTACCATTCCGATGTTCACTAGTGGTAGTAGTAGTGGTAGTGACAAAAGCAATTAATTCGTACATGAGTAAAAGGATATAAAAGCTATTACTTGGGTAACATAAAAATAGGTTGGACAAATATAAACTGGAATGAGGCAGGTTGTTTCAGTGTTCACTCTCTGTGCTTTGTGTAGTATAACAGGAGAGACTATGTGATGGCAGGGTTTACTGTTTTCAGGAGGATTCTTGCTAAGACTTCGGAGATGGTGAAGCTGCCGTTGTTTTGTTTAATTGTATTCGAAACAGCGATCAGTGCTGATTCAAGGCACTTGCGTGTGCGGAAATTAGTTTCTTTTATCACTAATTGGGCGTCTCTGAATTTCATAAGATGATTGGTGGAATTTCGGTGTTGTACACAGGCGTTGTTTAAGTTGTCGTTCCTACATGCGTATATGTGTTCATTGAGGCGGGTGTCGAGGTTTCTTGCTGTTTCACCTACGTAGATCTTGTCACAGCCTCCACAGGGTATAGTGTAAACTCCTGCATTGACTGGTTCGTGGTGCTTGGGTTTTGTCCTGGTTAGATACTTTATTGAAGTGGTAGAAGCGATGGCGACTCTGGTGTTAGCTTGTGAAAGTACTTTTGAGACGTTTAGTGCAACCTGGCTGTTGGGAAGAATTATAACTTTGTTGGGAGCGGTGTTGATGCGTGGAGAATTGATGATCTGAAGAGCTCTTTTCTTGCAGTCTTTGATGAAAAAAGAAGGAAATTGTAACTCAGTGAATGTTTGGTGAATGTAAGTACATTCCTCGTCAAGAAACTCAGGACTACAAATTCGGTATGCTCTTAGGAAAAACCCGATGATGATGCCTCTTTTGGTCTTGGTATCTTGACTGGAATAGAAGTGTGTGAGATCATTTTTATTGGTGGGTTTCCGATAAACTTGAAATCTTAGGTTGTTGTCTACTTTGTGAATGAGGACGTCGAGGAAAGGTAGCTTGTCATTGGACTCTTCTTCTAGTGTAAACTGAATCGCTGGTTCAACTGCGTTGAGCCTTGCCTGAAGATCCCGTACATCAAAACGTTTTGGAGTTATTACGAGGACATCGTCCACGTAACGTAACCAAGTGACGTGATGAATGGTTTTGAAAACCGACAAGTTGAAGAATTGAGACACTTATGCAACACATGTGTTGCATAAGTGTCTCAATTCTGTAACCAAGTGACGCTTGAAGGGATGATGTTGGCGAAGTGTTCGGACTCTAGGTGTTCCTCGACGTCCTCATTCACAAAGTAGACAACAACCTAAGATTTCAAGTTTATCGGAAACCCACCAATAAAAATGATCTCACACACTTCTATTCCAGTCAAGATACCAAGACCAAAAGAGGCATCATCATCGGGTTTTTCCTAAGAGCATACCGAATTTGTAGTCCTGAGTTTCTTGACGAGGAATGTACTTACATTCACCAAACATTCACTGAGTTACAATTTCCTTCTTTTTTCATCAAAGACTGCAAGAAAAGAGCTCTTCAGATCATCAATTCTCCACGCATCAACACCGCTCCCAACAAAGTTATAATTCTTCCCAACAGCCAGGTTGCACTAAACGTCTCAAAAGTACTTTCACAAGCTAACACCAGAGTCGCCATCGCTTCTACCACTTCAATAAAGTATCTAACCAGGACAAAACCCAAGCACCACGAACCAGTCAATGCAGGAGTTTACACTATACCCTGTGGAGGCTGTGACAAGATCTACGTAGGTGAAACAGCAAGAAACCTCGACACCCGCCTCAATGAACACATATACGCATGTAGGAACGACAACTTAAACAACGCCTGTGTACAACACCGAAATTCCACCAATCATCTTATGAAATTCAGAGACGCCCAATTAGTGATAAAAGAAACTAATTTCCGCACACGCAAGTGCCTTGAATCAGCACTGATCGCTGTTTCGAATACAATTAAACAAAACAACGGCAGCTTCACCATCTCCGAAGTCTTAGCAAGAATCCTCCTGAAAACAGTAAACCCTGCCATCACATAGTCTCTCCTGTTATACTACACAAAGCACAGAGAGTGAACACTGAAACAACCTGCCTCATTCCAGTTTATATTTGTCCAACCTATTTTTATGTTACCCAAGTAATAGCTTTTATATCCTTTTACTCATGTACGAATTAATTGCTTTTGTCACTACCACTACTACTACCACTAGTGAACATCGGAATGGTACCTCACTAGTATTCACCTCACTCTGAGCCTTTATATACCCTCTGTGTCCATGCATTGTTTGTAATGGCTTGAAAAAGCTCCTGGAGAGCGAAACGTTGCCACAATAAATGTCACATTAGTTGCACTTGTGTCCTTTTACTTAACCTGGTTGTTGCTGCTGGTGGTCCTGGGTCAGGCTTGTCTGGTTAACCTGGTTGTTGCTGCTGGTGATCCTGGGTCAGGCATGTCTGGTTAACCTGGTTGTTGCTGCTGGTGATCCTGGGTCAGGCTTGTCTGGTTAACCTGGTGGTTGTAATAAAGTTGGTAGAATTACCGACAATATGTAAAGTAAAAGGACACAAGTGCTTGTCTGGTTAACCTGGTGATCCTGGACCAGGCTTCTCTGGTTAGCCAGGTTGTTGCTACTGGTGGTCCTGGACCAGACTTATCTGGTGCTTGCCTTATCAACCAGGTTGTTGCTGGCGACCCGCTAGCCCACAGCCTGGTTGATCCGGTACTTGGTGTTGGCAACAGGAGAATAATCACTACCATCAACCCGGTGAGGGGGCTCTTGATCCAAGAAACTGGATCGGACCTCCCATTCCCCGGATCGAACCTGAAGACTTGTCCTTCCCCAGGTGCTGCATGACCCCCTACGGGTTTAGCACTTCCCCTTTACTAGAAAGAAATACCTTAAAAACACTTTAAAAGATTATAAGAGGTCACTTCAAGACCTTTCTTGATACTCTTCAAAGAGTGAAACGTTGCCACAATAAACGTTTCTCTTGTCAAATGCGTTTCTTGAACGTTTCGCCAGTGAGTGGTGAAACGTTACACAAGCGACTGACTGGTATAAATAATCACCATTAATTTAGGTTTGAACACAACGTCTGTGTACAGCCCCTGGGCTCAAGAGTTCTTCGCCAGCACCAAGACACCCTCTGGAAACACACTGCCTGGGCGAAACGTTGTCAGCCAAGGATCTCATTGCACTGCCTTGTGTGTCCACTGTTGAAGATTGAGACACTTATGCAACACATGGGAATCTTTATTGAGGAAACGTTTCGCCACACAGTGGTTTTATCAGTCCAGTACAGATCAGAAGGGTGTAAGGAGTAGTAGTAGTTTGAGGTAATCAGTCCCTCAGCCTGGAGTCCAACCTATGGACGAAGACCTATTTCGACTAGCGGATGGTTCCACTATGACCCCGCCTCCTCCTGCTTCGCCTCACCTGACTACAGTATATAAGTCACTGCTACGGCCCTGTGCTGCACTTTCTACAAGATTGATGGACTGAACACATCGACTCCAGGCTGAGGCACTGATTACCTCAAACTACTACTACTCTCCTTTTACCTTCCTGCTTTGTATACGACTGATGAAGCCATTGTGTGGCGAAACGTTTCTTCAACAAAGATTCCCGTGTGTTGCATGAGTGTCTCAATCTTCAACTTGTCGTTTTTTTTTAAACCATTTATCACGTGTCCACTCTGTTGATGTTCTGCACCTTTTCTCTCTCCAATACTTCCCTCTTTTACAGGGAGCAAAACAGAGCAAGTTCTAGTGGTGAGACATTTCGCCTATTGTGGCATGCAAAGAGTACGTTACAATTTATTTGGCCTATGTCACACTCTCATATAGGCTGCCTCTCAATCAGTGAACAGGGTGGTAAGGGTTTAACGATTATTAGGGTACCCGTCGTTAAATCAGTACCTTGGTTCATTGACCAATCACAGGCGAGTCCGCCAAATGCTGAGGCGATGTGGTTCACTTGCGGTCACCATTTGCCAGACTTGCCTACCTGCTGGTTGAGTATGGTGAGCTCTCTCTGGCTTTAGCCATCTGTCACCGTCTACCTGGAGGGTATTCCGGGGATCAACGCTCCCGCGGCCCGGTCCATGATCAGGCCTCCTGATGAATCAGGGCCTGATCAACGAGGCTGTTACTGCTGGCCATCGTGTACACTTATTATTCCATCTGTACATAGTGTATAAACTTGTATATAGTGAGTGAAGGTAAAATATACATTATAATCTATCTGCCAAGTTTGTTTTTCTCCAAAACCCATCACGACCAGGTCACAGACCATTCATAACCTGTGTTTATTATACCCACAAAGTAACCATTCATAACCTGTGTTTGTTATACCCACAAAGTAACCATTCATAACCTGTGTTTGTTATACCCACAAAGTAACCATTCATAACCTGTGTTTGTTATACCCACAAAGTAACCATTCATAACCTGTGTTTATTATACCCACAAAGTAGCCGTTCATAACCTGTGTTTATTATACCCACAAAGTAACCATTCATAACCTGTGTTTATTATACCCACAAAGTAACCATTCATAACCTGTGTTTATTATACCCACAAAGTAGCCGTTCATAACCTGTGTTTGTTATACCCACACAGTAGGCGGTTTCAGATACAAAGGGAGCATCACCTGGGGAAATGGGTTTATTATACCCACAAAGTAGCCGTTCATAACCTGTGTTTATTATACCCACAAAGTAACCATTCATAACCTGTGTTTATTATACCCACAAAGTAACCATTCTATACCCACAAAGTAGCCGTTCATAACCTGTGTTTATTATACAAAGTAACCACATAACCTGTGTTTATTATGTTCATAACCTGTTATACCCACACTGTTTCAGATTCACCGCCTATATGTAACATGCCTGTAACCTGTTTCACGTGCTGCTACCGCAGCCCGGCCTGGGGTAATCAGGTTTGAACTCATGAAGGAGAGGACATTCATCACAGATCCGTGTGTTTACGTGGGAGTCTTCAGGCGGGGTGAAGGTAGCTAGGTCCCTGGTATGTGCGTGTTGTAGTGACACTGGAGGGGGTCATTCACCTACCCACTGTCTACTGGCTTAAGCAATCTGGTAGTGTAGCGACTCAACCAATCCTGGTTGTGGGCACTATTACCCTCAGGGACTAGTCTCTGACCAGACCTCATTGGCTGGGAAGGGGTTCAGGGCCTGGTCTTCGACCAGATCTTGGCTGGGAAGTGGTTCAGGGCCTGGTCTTTGACCAGATCATCTTGGCTGGGAAGTGATTCAGGGCCTGGTTTCTGACCAGACCTTATTGGCTGGGAAATGTTTAACGGTTCAGTGTATTATCATTCCCACGGACTGGTCTCAGACCAGACCTAGGTCGAAAAGAAGTATAGCAAGACTTAAACATACCTAACTGTTGTGTACGTCTTACCAACCTGACAGTATTGCATACCACTTTCATATTCACCCCAGACTTGTACGTTGATAGCCTGTTGATAGTCAGGTTGATGAACATCAAAATGGTATACAATACCGACAGGTTGTTAGGTAAGACACATATGCAACAGTTAGACAACTTTATTCCGAAACGTTTCGCCTACACAGTACGCTTCTTCAGTCGAATACAGAAAGTAAGCAGGAACAGTAGAGATGTGAAGACGATGTAATCAGTCCATCACCCTTGTAGTCGTAGAATTTGAGGTTGTCAGTCCCTCGGCCTGGAGAAGTTCAGTTCCATAGTCAGGAACTATCTGAAGATCAAGCGACAGTGCAGAGACTTAAATACTGTCGGAAGGAGAGGTGAAGAGTAGTAGTAGTAGTAGTAGTAGTAGTAGTAGTAGTAGTAGTAGTAGTAGTAGTAGTAGTGAGAATGTAGCCACTGAGAGGTCAAGTCCCTCTCAGATCCAACAGTTCTCACTTGAAAAGCTTGTCCAAGGTTGTTAGGTAAGACACATATGCAACAGTTAGGTATCTTTATTTCGAAACGTTTCGCCTACACAGTAGGCTTCTTCAGTCGAGTACAGAAAAGTTGATGTGTTGTTAGGTAAGACACATATGCAACAGAAAAGTTGATAGAAGCAGAAGATACTTGAAGACGATGTACTTGTCCAAGGTGTTTTCTGTACCAAGATGCCATGTGTTGCAGTGTCTGACAAGATGAACATCAAAATGGTATACAATACCGACAGGTATTGTATACCAAGGTTTATACCAACATATAGAAGTCCTGCAACCATACGGCAACACACTGTCTCAGTGTACACAAGTTTTATAAACTATTATAGTCTTTGCTTACGTGTGTACCACAAGGCAACATTAGAAGTCCTGTACCATACGGCAACACACTGTCTCAGTGTACACAAGTTTTATGAACTATTACTTCTGTCTACATGTGTACACAGGCCTTAATGTGTGTACTTACCTATTTGTGGTTGTAGGGGTCGATTCATTAAGCACCAGTAACATAAGCACCACTAACATTAAGCACCACTAACATTAAGCACCACTAACATTAAGCACCAGTAACATTAAGCACCAGTAACATAAGCACCACTAACATTAAGCACCACTAACATTAAGCACCACTAACATTAAGCACCACTAACATTAAGCACCACTAACATTAAGGAGCATAAGGAGGAACATTGCAGTAGGCCTACTAATAACAACCACTAATAAAGGAGGAATATTGCAGTAGGCATAACCACTAGAGGAGGAACACTGCAGTAGGCCTACTAATAACCACTAAGGAGGAACACTGCAGTAGGCCTAACAACCACTAAGGAGGAACACTGCAGCAGGCCTACTAATAACCACCACTTAGAAAGGAGGAACACTGCAGCAGGCCTACTAATAACCACCACTAACAAAGGAGGAACACTGCAGCAGGCCTACTAATAACCACCACTAACAAAGGAGGAACACTGCAGCAGGCCTACTAATAACCACCACTAACAAAGGAGGAACACTGCAGCAGGCCTACTAATAACCACCACTAACAAAGGAGGAACACTGCAGCAGGCCTACTAATAACCACCACTAACAAAGGAGGAACACTGCAGCAGGCCTACTAATAACCACCACTAACAAAGGAGGAACACTGCAGCAGGCCTACTAACAAGTCACTAAAATAGACACACACTCATCAACATACACATAAAGCGTAGTCTTGCAACCACAAGGGGCCACCCTGGTGGGTGAGGCTGGGGGAGTGGAGGGGGTCAGTCACGGACCACTTGGCACGGACCTAGTCACGACAGGCACACTCCAGACAGCAACAGGTACCACGCCCACCAGCAATCGCAGTGCCACTCAGAAATCACACTAGTGGTCTAGGTAACTGCTTAGAGAGAGGGAAAAATAACTGGTAGTAGCTGGTGAATGATAGCGCCGCGACCGGCTCACACAAGGTGCTCGTAATGTACCAATAGGAACATAAGAAAGAAGGAACACTGCAGCAGGCCTACTGGCCCATGCCAGGCAGGTCCAAGTCTCCTACAGGCTTAAACCAATGCCTTAACCTAGGTCAGGTCACATTCACTTAAGGATCACGTTTCGATCTAACTTGGACCAAAATGTTCACACTAACACAGGAGTCGGAGAGAACACTTTTCTGAACACCGACCCCAGGAACTGATTACCTCAAACTCATCTTCCACTGTTATTATCTGTATTGGACTGAAGAACCCAATGGTCGGTGACACGTTTCCTCAATAAAGATTCCCACATGTTGCATAAGTGTCTCATTCTACGATCACGTTGATCTAGCACTCGCCTGGACGATCTAGCACTTGCCTGGATGATCTAGCACTTGCCTGGACGATCTAGCACTTGCCTGGACGATCTAGCACTTGCCTGGATGATCTAGCACTTGCCTGGACGATCTAGCACTTGCCTGGACGATCTAGCACTTGCCTGGACGATCTAGCACTTGCCTGGACGATCTAGCACTTGCCTGGACGATCTAGCACTTGCCTGGACGATCTAGCACTTGCCTGGACGATCTAGCACTTGCCAGGACGATCTAGCACTTGCCAGGACGATCTAGCACTTGCCTGGACGATCTAGCACTTGCCTGGATGATCTAGCACTCGCCTGGACGATCTAGCACTTGCCTGGATGATCTAGCACTTGCCTGGATGATCTAGCACTTGCCTGGACGATCTAGCACTTGCCTGGATGATCTAGCACTCGCCTGGACGATCTAGCACTCGCCTGGATGATCTAGCACTTGCCTGGATGATCTAGCACTTGCCTGGACGATCTAGCACTTGCCTGGACGATCTAGCACTCGCCTGGACGATCTAGCACTTGCCTGGATGATCTAGCACTTGCCTGGATGATCTAGCACTTGCCTGGATGATCTAGCACTTGCCTGGACGATCTAGCACTTGCCTGGATGATCTAGCACTTGCCTGGATGATCTAGCACTTGCCTGGACGATCTAGCACTTGCCTGGATGATCTAGCACTGACGATCTAGCACTCGCCTGGACGATCTAGCACTTGCCTGGATGATCTAGCACTTGCCTGGATGATCTAGCACTTGCCTGGATGATCTAGCACTTGCCTGGATGATCTAGCACTTGCCTGGACGATCTAGCACTTGCCTGGACGATCTAGCACTTGCCTGGATGATCTAGCACTTGCCTGGATGATCTAGCACTTGCCTGGATGATCTAGCACTTGCCTGGACGATCTAGCACTTGCCTGGATGATCTAGCACTTGCCTGGATGATCTAGCACTTGCCTGGACGATCTAGCACTTGCCTGGATGATCTAGCACTTGCCTGGATGATCTAGCACTTGCCTGGACGATCTAGCACTCGCCTGGACGATCTAGCACTTGCCTGGACGATCTAGCACTTGCCTGGACGATCTAGCACTTGCCTGGACGATCTAGCACTTGCCTGGACGATCTAGCACTTGCCTGGATGATCTAGCACTTGCCTGGATGATCTAGCACTCGCCTGGATGATCTAGCACTTGCCTGGATGATCTAGCACTTGCCTGGATGATCTAGCACTTGCCTGGACGATCTAGCACTTGCCTGGACGATCTAGCACTTGCCTGGACGATCTAGCACTTGCCTGGACGATCTAGCACTTGCCTGGACGATCTAGCACTTGCCTGGACGATCTAGCACTCGCCTGGACGATCTAGCACTTGCCTGGATGATCTAGCACTTGCCTGGATGATCTAGCACTTGCCTGGACGATCTAGCACTTGCCTGGACGATCTAGCACTTGCCTGGATGATCTAGCACTTGCCTGGACGATCTAGCACTTGCCTGGACGATCTAGCACTTGCCTGGACGATCTAGCACTTGCCTGGATGATCTAGCACTTGCCTGGATGATCTAGCACTTGCCTGGATGATCTAGCACTTGCCTGGATGATCTAGCACTTGCCTGGATGATCTAGCACTTGCCTGGACGATCTAGCACTTGCCTGGATGATCTAGCACTTGCCTGGACGATCTAGCACTTGCCTGGATGATCTAGCACTTGCCTGGACGATCTAGCACTTGCCTGGATGATCTAGCACTTGCCTGGACGATCTAGCACTTGCCTGGATGATCTAGCACTTGCCTGGACGATCTAGCACTTGCCTGGATGATCTAGCACTTGCCTGGACGATCTAGCACTTGCCTGGACGATCTAGCACTTGCCTGGACGATCTAGCACTTGCCTGGATGATCTAGCACTTGCCTGGATGATCTAGCACTTGCCTGGACGATCTAGCACTTGCCTGGATGATCTAGCACTTGCCTGGACGATCTAGCACTTGTCTGGATGATCTAGCACTTGCCTGGACGATCTAGCACTTGTCTGGATGATCTAGCACTTGCCTGGACGATCTAGCACTTGTCTGGATGATCTAGCACTTGCCTGGACGATCTAGCACTTGTCTGGATGATCTAGCACTCGCCTGGACGATCTAGCACTTGTCTGGATGATCTAGCACTTGCCTGGACGATCTAGCACTTGCCTGGATGATCTAGCACTTGCCTGGACGATCTAGCACTTGCCTGGATGATCTAGCACTTGCCTGGACGATCTAGCACTTGTCTGGATGATCTAGCACTCGCCTGGACGATCTAGCACTTGTCTGGATGATCTAGCACTTGCCTGGATGATCTAGCACTTGCCTGGATGATCTAGCACTTGCCTGGACGATCTAGCACTTGCCTGGACGATCTAGCACTTGCCTGGACGATCTAGCACTCGCCTGGACGATCTAGCACTTGCCTGGATGATCTAGCACTTGCCTGGATGATCTAGCACTTGCCTGGACGATCTAGCACTTGCCTGGATGATCTAGCACTTGCCTGGATGATCTAGCACTTGCCTGGACGATCTAGCACTTGCCTGGATGATCTAGCACTTGCCTGGACGATCTAGCACTCGTCTAGTTGATCTAGCACTTGTCTAGTTGATCTAGCACTTGTCTAGTTGATCTAGCACTCGTCTAGTTGATCTAGCACTCGTCTAGTTGATCTAGCACCCGTCTAGTTGATCTAGCACCCGTCTAGTTGATCTAGCACTCGTCTAGTTGATCTAGCACCCGTCTAGTTGATCTAGCACTTGTCTAGTTGATCTAGCACTTGTCTAGTTGATCTAGCACCCGTCTAGTTGATCTAGCACTCGTCTAGTTGATCTAGCACTCGTCTAGTTGATCTAGCACTTGTCTAGTTGATCTAGCACTCGTCTAGTTGATCTAGCACTCGTCTAGTTGATCTAGCACTCGTCTAGTTGACCTAGCACTCGTCTAGTTGACCTAGCACTCGTCTAGTTGATCTAGCACTCGTCTAGTTGATCTAGCACTCGTCTAGTTGACCTAGCACTCGTCTAGTTGATCTAGCACTCGTCTAGTTGATCTAGCACTCGTCTAGTTGATCTAGCACTCGTCTAGTTGATCTAGCACTCGTCTAGTTGATCTAGCACTCGTCTAGTTGATCTAGCACTCGTCTAGTTGATCTAGCACTTGTCTAGTTGATCTAGCACTTGTCTAGTTGATCTAGCACTCGTCTAGTTGACCTAGCACTCGTCTAGTTGACCTAGCACTCGTCTAGTTGACCTAGCACTCGTCTAGTTGATCTAGCACTCGTCTAGTTGATCTAGCACTCGTCTAGTTGATCTAGCACTCGTCTAGTTGATCTAGCACTCGTCTAGTTGATCTAGCACTCGTCTAGTTGACCTAGCACTCGTCTAGTTGATCTAGCACTTGTCTAGTTGATCTAGCACTCGTCTAGTTGACCTAGCACTCGTCTAGTTGACCTAGCACTCGTCTAGTTGACCTAGCACTCGTCTAGTTGATCTAGCACTCGTCTAGTTGATCTAGCACCCGTCTAGTTGACCTAGCACTCGCCTAGTTCTTTAAAATAAACCTGTTCCACCACCATTTCTAAGAATCTTGAACCACGGATGTTGATACACCTTTGTCTTACTGTGCCTACGGCGCTCCTGCTTTTCACTAATCATATGGATTTTTTGGGCACCCAGGTACATGATTCAGGATCCGAGGTTATACTACTGAACACCTTCGGTAAGGTCTGATCCTGGTGGATCAGGACCTGATCAACCAGGTTGTTACTGCTAGTCACACGTAAACCAAGGTAGGAACCAGCTCCCTCTTGAAGACAACCAGAGGTGCTGAAGACAACCAGGGGTCCTGAAGACAACCAGGGGTGCTGAAGACAACCAGGGGTCCTGAAGACAACCAGGGGTCCTGAAGACAACCAGGGGTGCTGAAGACAACCAGGGGTGCTGAAGACAACCAGGGGTGCTGAAGACAACCAGGGGTGCTGAAGACAACCAGGGGTGCTGAAGACAACCAGGGGTGCTGAAGACAACCAGGGGTCCTGAAGACAACCAGGGGTCCTGAAGACAACCAGGGGTGCTGAAGACAACCAGGGGTGCTGAAGACAACCAGGGGTCCTGAAGACAACCAGAGGTGCTGAAGACAACCAGGGGTGCTGAAGACAACCAGGGGTGCTGAAGACAACCAGGGGTCCTGAAGACAACCAGGGGTCCTGAAGACAACCAGGGGTCCTGAAGACAACCAGGGGTGCTGAAGACAACCAGGGGTGCTGAAGACAACCAGGGGTGCTGAAGACAACCAGGGGTGCTGAAGACAACCAGGGGTGCTGAAGACAACCAGGGGTGCTGAAGACAACCAGGGGTACTGAAGACAACCAGGGGTGCTGAAGACAACCAGGGGTGCTGAAGACAACCAGGGGTCCTGAGGACAACCAGGGGTCCTGAAGACAACCAGGGGTCCTGAAGACAACCAGGGGTGCTGAAGACAACCAGGGGTGCTGAAGACAACCAGGGGTCCTGAAGACAACCAGGGGTCCTGAAGACAACCAGGGGTCCTGAAGACAACCAGGGATCCTGAAGACAATCATGGGTCCTGAAGACTACCAGGGGTCCTGAAGACTACCAGGGTTCCTGAAGACAACCAGGGTTCCTGAAGACAACCAGGGGTCCTGAAGACTACCAGGGGTCCTGAAAACAACCAGGGGTCCTGAAGACAACCAGGGGTGCTGAAGACAACCAGGGGTCCTGAAGACAACCAGGAGTGCTGAAGACAACCAGGGGTGCTGAAGACAACCAGGGGTGCTGAAGACAACCAGGGGTGCTGAAGACAACCAGGGGTGCTGAAGACAACCAGGGGTGCTGAAGACAACCAGGGGTGCTGAAGACAACCAGGGGTGCTGAAGACAACCAGGGGTCCTGAAGACAACCAGGGGTCCTGAAGACAACCAGGGGTGCTGAAGACAACCAGGGGTCCTGAAGACAACCAGAGGTCCTGAAGACAACCAGGGGTCCTGAAGACAACCAGGGATCCTGAAGACAATCATGGGTCCTGAAGACTACCAGGGGTCCTGAAGACAACCAGGGGTCCTGAAGACTACCAGGGGTGCTGAAGACTACCAGGGGTCCTGAAGACAACCAGGGGTGCTGAAGACAACCAGGGGTCCTGAAGACAACCAGGGTCCTGAAAACAACCAGGGGTCCTGAAGACAACCAAGGACCCTGAAGACAATCATGGGTCCTGAAGACTACCAGGGGTCCTGAAGACTACCAGGGTTCCTGAAGACAACCAGGGGTGCTGAAGACTACCAGGGGTCCTGAAGACTACCAGGGGTCCTGAAGACTACCAGGGGTCCTGAAGACAGCTGGAGGGTCTATTGGTTATCCCCTTTATGTATGCTGGGAGACAGAGACAAGTTTGAGGATAGCTAAACAGTGAATTCAAGTTAATTTTAAGTCTGGTTAAGTTTACAATAGTTTATAGTGACAAAGTTTACATTTGGTAATGTTTATACCAGTTGGTGACAACAGTAATGTTTATACCAGTTGGTGACAACAGTAATGTTTATACCAGCTGGTGACAACAGCAATGTTTATACCGGTTGGTGACAACAGCAATATGTAAAGTAAAAGGACACAAGTGCAACTAATGTGACATTTATTGTGGCAATGTTTCGCTCTCCAGGAGCTTTATCAAGCCATTACAAACAATACATGGACACAGAGGGTATATAAAGGCTCATTAGTTGCACTTGTGTCCTTTTACTTTACATATTGTCGGTAATTCTACCAACTTTATGACAACAGCAATGTTTATACCGGTTGGTGACAACAGCAATGTTTATACCAGTTGGTGACAACAGCAATGTTTATACCAGTTGGTGACAACAGTAATGTTTATACCAGTTGGTGACAACAGTAATGTTTATACCAGTTGGTGACAACAGTAATGTTTATACCGGTTGGTGACAACAGCAATGTTTATACCGGTTGGTGACAACAGTAATGTTTATACCGGTTGGTGACAACAGTAATGTTTATACCAGTTGGTGACAACAGTAATGTTTATACCAGTTGGTGACAACAGTAATGTTTATACCAGTTGGTGACAACGGTAATGTTTATACCAGTTGGTGACAACAATGTTTATACCGGTTGGTGACAACAGTAATGTTTATACCGGTTGGTGACAACAGTAATGTTTATACCGGTTGGTGACAACAGTAATGTTTATACCGGTTGGTGACAACAGTAATGTTTATACCAGTTGGTGACAACAGTAATGTTTATACCAGTTGGTGACAACAGTAATGTTTATACCAGTTGGTGACAACAGTAATGTTTATACCAGTTGGTGACAACAGTAATGTTTATACCAGTTGGTGACAACAGTAATTAAGATATGTGCAACAGTTCGGTATATTTATTGTTCAAACGTTTTGCCTATACAGTTGACTTCTTCAGTCAAATACTGAGGCAGCAAGTGCAGTAGTAAAATCAAGATGTAACCAGTCCCTCGCTCCAAGGATGATGGACTGATTAATCAACTTCATTTCCCCTGCTGCCTCTGTATTTGACTGAAGAAACCTACTGTGTAGGCGAAACGTTTGAACGACAAAGACCATAAGAATGTAGGAACACTGCAGAAGGTCTACTGCCTCACACAAGGCAAGTTTTCTTCATAATTTATTTCCCTTATGGTAGACTAATGAATGCAGATCAGTGGTCGGTGAAGCAACATCAGAGTCGGCCATGAACAGGACTCGCCCGGGGAAAACATTCTACACATTAACCCTTCAGGGTTAACACCCCAGGATAATTCCAGGAAGTAATGTGGCTTATTTCCGTTCGGGTCATTAGGTCCTCTCTCCTAGACTAACATCCAAACCAGTTTATTAACTTCTAGATAGCTAAAGACTATTTACTGCTAGCCTAGCATGGGCCAGTAGGCATGTTGCAGTGCTCCTTTCTTAAGTTCTTATGTTCACTGTGAACAGCCTAAAAATTTAATTTTGGTAGTAGACAATATCGACAAGATGAAAAATTAGACACGTGCAACATCTCAGTATCTTTTTTTGTAGACGTTTCGCCATCGAGTGGTTTTATCAACACAAACTCAAGGACATAATGAGAAGACAGTAGAACTATACACAAAAGATGAGGTAATGAGTGTTAGTGAACATTAAAATGGTATAAAATACCGACAGGTTGTTAGGCAAGACACACATGTAACAGTTAGGTATCTTTATTTCGAAACGTTTCGCCTACACAGTAGGCTTCTTCAGACTATGGAACAGTACTCTTCTCCAGACTGAGGGACTGACCACCTCAAAACTTTAAGGGTGATGGACTGATTACATCGTCTTCAAGTCTCTTCTGCTTCTACCAACTTTTCTGTACTCGACTGAAGAATTTGTAGATGAATGGTTCAGAGAACCGACATGTTGATAAATTAGACACATGTGCAACTTTTGGGTATCTTTATTGATTGACTGAACACATCGACTCAAGGTTGAGGGACTGATTACCTCATTCTCCTCCTGTTCTTCAAGTTTCTCCTTCGTATGGACTGATGAAGCCACTGTGTGGCGAAACGTTTCCTCAATAAAGATACCCAAGAGTTGCATATGTGTCTAATTTATCGACTGAAGAAGCCTACTATGTAGGCGAAACGTTTCGAAATAAAGATACTTCACTGTTGCATGTGTGTCTTACCTTGGTGTTAGTGTTGAAGAATACGAAGAGCAGTCTTCACTGGATGCCGAAATGTCTACATATATACCCAGATGATGCACATGTGTCATCATTCTTCATCTTAGGTAACTGATACTCAAGTGGATTAAGAAAGGGTGAGAAAACACTAGGATATATTACAAAACGTTTCGGTCCTGTGAGGATTACTTGATCAAGGTCCCGGGACCAAAACGTTTTCAAATAAATGCCAGTTTCCTCACGTGTTGCAATCAGAGGCACCAGATGTAATTTGCTTACACATTTCTCGTGAACATCAAAATGGTATACAATACCGACAGGTTGGTAGGTAAGACACATAGGCAACTTTATTCCGAAACGTTTCGCCTACACAGTAGGCTTCTTCAGTCGAATACAGAAAGTAGGCAGGAACAGTAGAGATGTGAAGACGATGTAATCAGTCCATCACCCATCCCATCACTTCAAGGGTGATGGACTGATTACATCGTCTTCACATCTCTACTGTCCCTGCCTACTTTCTGTATTCGACTGAAGAAGCCTACTGTGTAGGCGAAACGTTTCGGAATAAAGTTGCCTAACTGATGCCTATGTGTCTTACCTACCAACGTCTCATCTTGCCCAAAACACACCCACTTATGGAGCATATGGGAATCTTTATTCAGGAAACGTTTCGCCACACAGTGGCTTCATCAGTCCAATACAAAGAGGAAGGCGTAAGGAGAGGAGGAGTATGAGGTAATCAGTCCCTCAGCCTGGAGTCGATGTGTTCAATCTACAAGATTGATGGACTGAACACATCGACTCCAGGCTGAGGGACTGATTACCTCATACTCCTCCTCTCCTTACGCCTTCCTCTTTGTATTGGACTGATGAAGCCACTGTGTGGCGAAACGTTTCCTGAATAAAGATTCCCATATGCTCCATAAGTGTCTCAATCTTCAACTTGTCGGTTTTTCAAACCATTCATCATATCTATTTACTGCTAGATGAAAAGTGGCAACAGGAGACTGGCGAATACATTTTACTCTACCTAGTATAACACAAGATAACTTCTAGTTACCTATTTCTAGGTGAAAAGTGACAGAAAATCTAAGAAGACTGGCCCATATATCTCACAAGAAATAATTTTTAGTTAGCCTATTTCTAGGCAGAGAGGCAGCAGGTGTTAGGTAAAGTTTGTCAGGAAAGAGGAGACGTGTTTCCTGACTTGCCCATACAAGTGGCCTCGCCCGGGGGATACAACACTGGTTCCTGGGCTACAGCAGTGAGCAGTGGGTACGCCAAGGAGCAGCCTGTGGCAGGGTAGGAGAATTTCATTCATTACGGGTGGTTGAGATGGGTGGTGTGGGAGAGAGTGGTTGTTACCGCGATGTTGGTGGTGGGTGAGTGCTTGTTACAACAGTCCCAGCTGTTACTGCTATCGTACCGTACACGGCACACTTTCCAACACCCCCTCCTCCCCCCATACAACGCTAAATCTAACGCAAGAATTTATTTCCCGTGGGTACTTCTGCGTATATTCGGTGAACGTCAGCCGGGGGACTGTCACGCGGAGATCACCAGCAGCAAAAATGAAGAAATAAAAGGTGGTCTGGCAACGTACTTGCAGGGGTAACGTTCTAACCCCCCCCACCACCACCACAACACCAACCTCGCTACACTCACCCACACCACCTACCAACACCTTCCACACACCACCTGACAGCTGACACACAGCACCAAACACGTTGAACTTAGCAGAGAAGGTGTGCTGTAAGCACCAGAACACACACACTAACACTAGAGTGCTGGGTGCTGTTTGGAATGCGAGCAACGTTGATGGGAACCTTCCCAAACCTCGCCCCATTGCCTCTGTACCCCGGTATAGTGAACCCTACACGCGCCGACCACACCACCACACACTTTACATATAAGAACGCTAACTCAACAAACACACTAACACTATAGTTTAGCCAGCACTAAGTGAGCGGTGAGCAGTGGCTAGGTACCAAGGTGTGGCTCGGAGGTGTAACAGAGGCAACATAAGTGGGAGGGAGGGAGACAATAACGGGACCTGTGTGATACGGATGGGTACTGACTGCATGTACCATGATGGTTAGGCTGCTGCCTACTTCACGCGCCTCACTGCTACAACTTTTCCCCACTCGCAAGCAAGAGGGCCTCGATTCGAATCCTGGGCAAGGCGTGACGAGTGTACAGTCGTTGCACAGCCGGGATGTGGTTCGTATGTTGGACCACGTGCGGCCAGCAGTAACAGCTTCGTTGTTCAGGCCCTGATCCACCAGGAGGCTTGGTCATGGACCGGGCCGCGGGGGCGTTGATCCCCGGAATGCCCTCCTTGACTAAGAGTATGGGCAAGTCTCCACTAGTCACCTACTGGTAGTTATACGGTAGTCAACTAGTGTGGGTGGCATCATGGGCATAGTACTGCCCCTCGTTGAATAGCACATTTTGTCAGGGCAGGGTGAGATGTATGGGTAAGTCTGTTCTACTAGCAGTAAATAGTATTAATGGACTATTGTAGGTGGCAGCCCGTGGAAGATAACCTGAGAACTAGACAGAATAAAGGCAGCTTCACTATCTCGAAGTTACCTGGAGGTAGCAGAACCCACAACACAACACACCGCGCCATCACTTAGCTGCTGGTACCACTACTACCACCACAAGTATTACTATAGCTGGTACCACTACCACCACAAGTATTACTATAGCTGGTACCACTACCACCACAAGTATTACTATAGCTGGTACCACTACCACCACAAGTATTACTATAGCTGGTACCACTACCACCACAAGTATTACTATAGCTGGTACCACTACCACCACAAGTATTACTATAGCTGGTACCACTACCACCACAAGTATTACTATAGCTGGTACCACTACCACCACAAGTATTACTATAGCTGGTACCACTACCACTACAAGTACAACTACAGCTGGTACCACTACCACAAGTATTACTATAGCTGGTACCACTACCACCACAAGTATTACTATAGCTGGTACCACTACCACCACAAGTATTACTATAGCTGGTACCACTACCACCACAAGTATTACTATAGCTGGTACCACTACCACTACAAGTACAACTACAGCTGGTACCACTACCACAAGTATTACTATAGCTGGTACCAATACCACCACAAGTATTACTATAGCTGGTACCACTACCACCACAAGTACAACTTCAGTTGGTACCACTACCACCACAAGTATTACTATAGCTGGTACCACTACCACCACAAGTACAACTACAGCTGGCACCACTACAAGTACCACTATACCTGCAACCACTACCATTACAAAGCTCCTGGAGAGCGAAACGTTGCCACAATAAAAATGTCACATTAGTTACCTAACACATTGTCGGTAATTCTGCCAATATTATTACACGTTAAACTATATATGATAATTGTACTCGAGTGTATTTAAACTTACTAAGTAATCTACACTGCTTGGTTTTCTTCGTCTGGTGTAATGTTCCAGGATACCACTTGTCATCAAGTGACAAAAACCACTACCTTAAAACCAACCCAAAGTGGTCAGGCCACTTAACCTTTTATACCTCTCTTCCTGTCTACCCACAACCTTTCTCACAGTTCTATCCTACCACAGTTCTTACTTTCCTCATTCTTCCCATATTTCTCACACAGATTGCTAGACAAATTCTAACCACACAACAAAGCGGAAGAAAAATTAATGCGAACGAATAAGGAGTAATAATGTCAGAGGATCTCACCTTCAAGGGCCACAACAATGTCATCTTAACAACTGCGAGGAAAATGATAGGATGGATAATGGGAACCTTCAAATCAAGAGATACCAAGCAAATGATGATCCTCTCTAAGTTACTTCTTCACTCTAGGATGGAATACTGCTCTTACAGCCCCACATTCAAGGTGAAATTAAAGATTTGGAGAATGCATAGAGGACCTTCACTGTACAAGTTCAATAAGGCACCTTAATTATTGGGAATGTTTGAATCCCTTGACTTATACTCCTTGGAGTGGAGGCGAGAGAGGTACATCATAATTTACACCTGGAAAATCCTAGAGGTACCTGGAGGTTACCTGGAGGTTATTCCGGGGATCAACGCCCCCGCGGCCCGGTCCATGACCAGGCCTCCCGATGGATCAGGGCCTGATCAACTAGGCTGTTACTGCTGGCCGCACGCAGTCCAACGTACGAGCCACAGCCCGGCTGATCCGGCACTGACTTTAGGTATCTGTCCAGCTCTCTCTTGAAGGCAGCCAGGGGTTTATTGGCAATTCCCCTAATGCTTGATGGGAGGCTGTTGAACAGTTTTGGGCCCCGGACACTTATGGTGTTTTCTCTTAGTGTACCAATGGCGCCCCTACTTTTTATTGGCGGCATTTTGCATCGCCTGCCCAGTATTTTACTTTCGTAGGGAGTGATTTCTGTGTGCAGATTTGGGACCATTCCTTCCAAGATTTTCCAAGTGTAGATTATGATATATCTCCCTCCTGCGTTCCAACGAGTACAAGTCAAGTGCTTCCAAGCGTTCCCAGTAGTTAAGGTGCTTGACAGAACTTATACGTGCAGTAAAGGATCTCTGTACACTCTCTAGATCTGCGATTTCACCTGCTTTGAATGGAGATGTTAATGTACAGCAGTATTCCAGCCTAGAGAGAACAAGTGATTTGAAAAGGATCATCATGGGCTTGGCATCTCTCGTTTTGAAAGTTCTCATTATCCATCCTATCATTTTCTTTGCACGTGCGATCGTGGCACTGTTGTGATCCTTGAAAGTGAGATCCTCAGACATTACTACTGGTGCCAAATCTACACACAGAAGTCACTCCCAGTGAAAGCAAAAGACTGGGCAGGCGGTCCAACACCCCCCCCCCAATAAAAAGCAAGGGTGCCGTAAGCACGTGGACAAAACACAATAAGTGTCAGGAAGCCAAAGTTGTTCAGTCTTTCATCACAAATAAGAGGGATTACCCCAGGCTGTCTTCAAGTGAGAATAGCCAGATACCTAAAGTCGTACGGTACCTGACCAGCCAGACTCTGGTTCGTACGTTAGATTGCATGTGGCCAGCAGTAACAGCCCTGATCCACCCATCCTGCGTGAACGCATGACACTAAAACGACTAGTTCTTGTTCCAATGAGCAACTTACTACACTGACTAGAAACTTTTACCGGGAGATTAAATAGCAGGACACTACTGATTTGTCGAATTTTCCTAAAAATAACAACTCTCATTCCTTATAAAAAATCCAGCTGTCTTGGTCGGGATATTTTTAGCGCCTCACTATACCCGTGGCGCCATAAACCTTGGTAAATGATCCACCACAAGTGGGTTAAAAGAAGGTACGAGAGTAAACATTGGATCATATTTGTTACCTAAGAACAAAGGAGGAGCACTACGGCAGGCCTACTGGCCCATGAACATCAAAATGGTATACAATACCGACAGGTTGTTAGGTAAGACACATATGCAACAGTTAGACAACTTTATTCCGAAACGTTTCGCCTACACAGTAGGCTTCTTCAGTCGAATACAGAAAGTAGGCAGGAACAGTAGAGATGTGAAGACGATGTAATCAGTCCATCACCCTTGTAGTCGTAGAAATTGAGGTTGTCAGTCCCTCGGCCTGGAGAAGTTCAGTTCCATAGTAGAACTATCTGAAGATCAAGCGACAGTGCGGAGACTGGGTGTTAGCTGACTGGCGTGGGTCGCATCCTGGGACAAAACTGACCTAATTTGTGGCAAATACTCTGCATAACAAGGGTCTTTGTATATAATAGTATGTCACTGATGTCAGCTATGGTCTGTATACCTTGTACATGTACTTGTAGTAAATAAATATTAACAGAAACCCACAAAAATATTCGTCCAACACATTATTATCATCCAGGGACACGGCTCACTTCTAACATGTTAAATAGCCATCAAGGTCCCAGGACCGAAACCATGTAAGCGCTGCAATGTTAATTAACAACTAATCCAGTGAGTGATGGTGGTAGTGTTTCTTCTTCGTCTAGTTACCTACCTCGGCGGAGGACAACAAGTGTCTTAAACCATTTGTGCAACTTTGTGGATAAAGGTACACAGGTGTTACACAATATTGTAGATCAAAATAATCAGGTGTTACACAATATTGTGTATAAACATAGTCGTCTAGCACAACTGTTTACAAAGACTACAACTTAAATTATCATTATTATTATTATTATTATTATTATTATTATCAGTAGACAAAAACAATAACGCGTATAAAAATCTGCATTATATTCAATTCTGGATAATTTTTTCACTCGTGTTTGGAGAAAATGAATAATTTATATATTACAATTATTAGATGAAGAACATAAGCTTATTCTATGGATGGGGAAGCGCTAAACTCACACGGATGACAGTGCGTGTTTGCCATCCCAGTGATTATATTCCAAACATTGATGACCATTCCTGTTATTCAGACTTGCATTTGTGGTCACAGTGGTTACCTGGAGGTTATTCCGGGGATCAACGCCCCCGCGGCCCGGTCCATGACCAGGCCTCCCGATGGATCAGGGCCTGATCAACTAGGCTGTTACTGCTGGCCGCACGCAGTCCAACGTACGAGCCACAGCCCGGCTGATCCGGCACTGACTTTAGGTATCTGTCCAGCTCTCTCTTGAAGGCAGCCAGGGGTTTATTGGCAATTCCCCTAATACTTGATGGGAGGCTGTTGAACAGTTTTGGGCCCCGGACACTTATGGTGTTTTCTCTTAGTGTACCAATGGCGCCCCTACTTTTTATTGGCGGCATTTTGCATCGCCTGCCCAGTCTTTTACTTTCGTAGGGAGTGATTTCTGTGTGCAGATTTGGGACCATTCCTTCCAAGATTTTCCAAGTGTAGATTATGATATATCTCTCCCTCCTGCGTTCCAACGAGTACAAGTCAAGTGCTTCCAAGCGTTCCCAGTAGTTAAGGTGCTTGACAGAACTTATACGTGCAGTAAAGGATCTCTGTACACTCTCTAGATCTGCGATTTCACCTGCTTTGAATGGAGATGTTAATGTACAGCAGTACTCCAGCCTAGAGAGAACAAGTGATTTGAAAAGGATCATCATGGGCTTGGCATCTCTCGTTTTGAAAGTTCTCATTATCCATCCTATCATTTTCTTTGCACGTGCGATCGTGGCACTGTTGGGATCCTTGAAAGCGAGATCCTCAGACATTACTACTCCCAGGTCCCTTACATTATTTTTCCGCTCTATTGTATGGCCGGAGTCAGTAGTATACTCTGTTCTAGTTATTATCTCCTCCAGTTTTCCATAACGGAGTAGTTGGAATTTGTCCTCATTGAACATCATATTGTTTACCGTTGCCCACTGGAAAACTTTGTTTATATCTTCTTGGAGGTTAACCGCGTCCTCAGCAGATGACAGCCTCATGCAAATCCTAGTATCATCCGCAAAGGATGATACGGTGCTGTGGTGTATATGGTGGCCTATGCTAACCTTCCTATGGTGTAGAAATATACCTAGTTGGATGAATCTTATTTAGCAGCTGGTCCAGCGGCTAACACGTCGGTCTGGAGTTTTATGACTCTCTGATGGCGGGTTCAAACCCCGCCCGTGGTATGGTTTGTTTACAATCGTGTCATTAAGATTTCGTGAGTCATGAATACGGGAGCTGCATCGCGTTAACAGTGATGAAGATTGATGACTATTATAATGGTGTACAATACCGACAAGTTGATAAGTAAACCATACCACGGGCGGGGTTTGAACCCGCGATCAGAGTCTCAAAACTCCAGACCGTCGTGTTAGCCACTGGACCAGCCAGCCACAATAAGATTCATCCAACTAGGTATATTTCTACACCACAGGAAGGTTAGCATAGGCCACCACTGCGACCACAAATGCAAGCTTTTACAGACGAATCTCCAGCTAGCATGGCCGTGACGAACTCTAACTCAAGTCCCCTCAAAGCCGTCAACATGACTCACGAAATCGTAATTACACGATTCGCCCACACAGTAAGCGATGGACTAATTAAATTATTTTTTGTAGATGAATGGTTCAGAGAACCGACACGTTGATAAATTAGACACATGTGCAACTCTTGGGTATCTTTATTGAGGAAACGTTTCGCCACACAGTGGCTTCATCTTGGGATCTTAATACTTGGGAATTCTTCGCTTGCCTAATTCTTGGGCACGACCTACTTCCACGTTGAACAAATGTGACACCACCTATGACTGCTGCACCTCTCCTGCCATACGGTTTATAAGCTCCTTCTCCGCACGTATGCCGTATTCTATTCAAGATTGATGGACTGACCACATCGACTCAAGGTTGAGGGACTGATTACCTCATTCTCCTCCTGTTCTTGAAGATTCTCCTTTGTATGGACTGATGAAGCCACTGTGTGGCGAAACGTTTCTTCAATAAAGATACCCAAGAGTTGCACATGTGTCTATTTTAAATTATTTTTACACATCTACTGCCTCTCCTGTACTCGACTAAAGAAACGTGCTGTGCAGGCGAAGCGTTTCGGAACAGATACTTAACTGTTGCACATGTGTCTTTGACGAGTTTCAATAGTCATGCTGCTCCCGGAGCCCGACTATGGGCCAGGCTCGTCTAGCGCGCTAACCTGGTCAACCAGGCTCGCGGGATACGATGTATAACTACCCAACCCCAAGTTAAGTTTGAAGCCTCTCTACTCTATGAGGGTCATTAAGACTGCACGTCACCTGTACAATGATGAACTCGTTATACCCGAGTGAACATACTGTACACGGACATGGTGGGGTTAGATAACTGTGTAGGAAACACACAGATAACTGTGGAAAAAGACACTTATGTACAGTTCAGGACATTTATTAAAGGAAACGTTTCGCCACGAGTGGCTTCTTCAGTCCTAATACAGAGAAAACTAAGAAAACACACATATATATAGTGGTGGGAGTCAGGTGAGGTGAAGCGTGGGTAGAAGTGGTAATAGTAGTAGTAGTAGTAATGGAACTAAGGAGGTGAGGTTAGAGAGGGACCTGCTGGCATCAAGTAACACCAGTTCCCAAAAACCAGTTCCGCAAAAACGCATGTGTTCAACATAGAGACGATGTTGGACACCTCATGAAATTCAATGAAGCTAAACTAGTTATTAAAGAAGACGACTTAAGACGGAGAAAATGCATTGAAGCTGCACTAATTTCTGTCAGTAACACTATAAAGCAAAAATCCGGTAGTTACAGTATTTCAAAATTACTAAGCAAGAGGATATTACCCATCCTGGGAACTGGTGTTACTTGATGCCAGCAGGTCCCTCTCTAACCTCACCTCCTTAGTTCCATTACTACTACTACTACTATTACCACTTCTACCCACGCTTCACCTCACCTGACTCCCACCACTATATATATGTGTGTTTTCTTAGTTTTCTCTGTATTAGGACTGAAGAAGCCACTCGTGGCGAAACGTTTCCTTTAATAAATGTCCTGAACTGTACATAAGTGTCTTTTTCCACATCTTGTCGGTATCACCATACCATTTCCTCACACAGATAACTGTTTCCTATCACTCTTCAGATAACCGTTTACTAAGCAAGATATTACCAGGAAAACCCTTTTAACCTGTTGTACCTCATCCCACACAATGGTTTCCCCGTCATGTTCCATCACAGTGGTTTCCCCGTCATGTTCCATCACAGTGGTTTCCCCGTCATGTTCCATCACAGTGGTTTCCCCGTCATGTTCCATCACAGTGGATGGTTTCCCCGTCATGTTCCATCACAGTGGATGGTTTCCCCGTCATGTTCCATCACAGTGGATGGTTTCCCCGTCATGTTCCATCACAGTGGTTTCCCCGTCATGTTCCATCACAGTGGATGGTTTCCCCGTCATGTTCCATCACAGTGGTTTCATAGTGGATGGTTTCCCCGTCATGTTCCATCACAGTGGATGGTTTCCCCGTCATGTTCCATCACATGTTCCATCACAGTGGATGGTTTCCCCGTCATGTTCCATCACAGTGGATGGTTTCCCCGTCATGTTCCATCACAGTGGATGGTTTCCCCGTCATGTTCCATCACAGTGGATGGTTTCCCCGTCATGTTCCATCATAGTGGATGGTTTCCCCGTCATGTTCCATCACAGTGGATGGTTTCCCCGTCATGTTCCATCACAGTGGATGGTTTCCCCGTCATATTCCATCACAGTGGATGGTTTCCCCGTCATATTCCATCACAGTGGTTTCCCCGTCATATTCCATCACAGTGGATGGTTTCCCCGTCATGTTCCATCACAGTGGATGGTTTCCCCGTCATGTTCCATCACAGTGGATGGTTTCCCCGTCATGTTCCATCACAGTGGATGGTTTCCCCGTCATGTTCCATCACAGTGGTTTCCCCGTCATGTTCCATCACAGTGGTTTCCCCGTCATGTTCCATCACAGTGGATGGTTTCCCCGTCATGTTCCATCACAGTGGTTTCCCCGTCATGTTCCATCACAGTTTGTCATGATGGTTTCCCCGTCATGTTCCATCACAGTGGATGGTTTCCCCGTCATATTCCATCACAGTGGATGGTTTCCCCGTCATGTTCCATCACAGTGGTTTCCCCGTCATGTTCCATCACAGTGGATGGTTTCCCCGTCATATTCCATCACAGTGGATGGTTTCCCCGTCATGGATGGTTTCCCCGTCATGTTCCATCACAGTGGATGGTTTCCCCGTCATGTTCCATCACAGTGGTTTCCCCGTCATGTTCCATCACAGTGGTTTCCCCGTCATGTTCCATCACAGTGGATGGTTTCCCCGTCATGTTCCATCACAGTGGATGGTTTCCCCGTCATGTTCCATCACAGTGGATGGTTTCCCCGTCATGTTCCATCACAGTGGTTTCCCCGTCATGTTCCATCACAGTGGTTTCCCCGTCATGTTCCATCACAGTGGTTTCCCCGTCATGTTCCATCACAGTGGTTTCCCCGTCATGTTCCATCACAGTGGATGGTTTCCCCGTCATGTTCCATCACAGTGGATGGTTTCCCCGTCATGTTCCATCACAGTGGATGGTTTCCCCGTCATGTTCCATCACAGTGGATGGTTTCCCCGTCATGTTCCATCACAGTGGATGGTTTCCCCGTCATGTTCCATCACAGTGGATGGTTTCCCCGTCATGTTCCATCACAGTGGTTTCCCCGTCATGTTCCATCACAGTGGATGGTTTCCCCGTCATGTTCCATCACAGTGGATGGTTTCCTCGTCATGTTCCATCACAGTGGATGGTTTCCTCGTCATGTTCCATCACAGTGGATGGTTTCCCCGTCATGTTCCATCACAGTGGTTTCCCCGTCATGTTCCATCACAGTGGTTTCCCCGTCATATTCCATCACAGTGGATGGTTTCCCCGTCATGTTCCATCACAGTGGTTTCCCCGTCATGTTCCATCACAGTGGTTTCCCCGTCATGTTCCATCACAGTGGATGGTTTCCCCGTCATGTTCCATCACAGTGGTTTCCCCGTCATGTTCCATCACAGTGGATGGTTTCCCCGTCATGTTCCATCACAGTGGATGGTTTCCCCGTCATGTTCCATCACAGATGGTTTCCCCGTCATGTTCCATCACAGTGGATGGTTTCCCCGTCATGTTCCATCACAGTGGTTTCCCCGTCATGTTCCATCACAGTGGTTTCCCCGTCATGTTCCATCACAGTGGTTTCCCCGTCATGTTCCATCACAGTGGATGGTTTCCCCGTCATGTTCCATCACAGTGGTTTCCCCGTCATGTTCCATCACAGTGGTTTCCCCGTCATGTTCCATCACAGTGGATGGTTTCCCCGTCATGTTCCATCACAGTGGATGGTTTCCTCGTCATGTTCCATCACAGTGGTTTCCCCGTCATGTTCCATCACAGTGGATGGTTTCACAGTGGATGGTTTCCCCGTCATGTTCCATCACAGTGGTTTCCCCGTCATGTTCCATCACAGTGGATGGTTTCCCCGTCATGTTCCATCACAGTGGATGGTTTCCCCGTCATGTTCCATCACAGTGGATGGTTTCCCCGTCATGTTCCATCACAGTGGATGGTTTCCCCGTCATGTTCCATCACAGTGGATGGTTTCCCCGTCATGTTCCATCACAGTGGATGGTTTCCCCGTCATGTTCCATCACAGTGGATGGTTTCCCCGTCATGTTCCATCACAGTGGATGGTTTCCCCGTCATGTTCCATCACAGTGGATGGTTTCCCCGTCATGTTCCATCACAGTGGATGGTTTCCCCGTCATGTTCCATCACAGTGGATGGTTTCCCCGTCATGTTCCATCACAGTGGATGGTTTCCCCGTCATGTTCCATCACAGTGGATGGTTTCCCCGTCATGTTCCATCACAGTGGATGGTTTCCCCGTCATGTTCCATCACAGTGGATGGTTTCCCCGTCATGTTCCATCACAGTGGATGGTTTCCCCGTCATGTTCCATCACAGTGGATGGTTTCCCCGTCATGTTCCATCACAGTGGATGGTTTCCCCGTCATGTTCCATCACAGTGGATGGTTTCCCCGTCATGTTCCATCACAGTGGATGGTTTCCCCGTCATGTTCCATCACAGTGGATGGTTTCCCCGTCATGTTCCATCACAGTGGATGGTTTCCCCGTCATGTTCCATCACAGTGGATGGTTTCCCCGTCATGTTCCATCACAGTGGATGGTTTCCCCGTCATGTTCCATCACAGTGGATGGTTTCCCCGTCATGTTCCATCACAGTGGATGGTTTCCCCGTCATGTTCCATCACAGTGGATGGTTTCCCCGTCATGTTCCATCACAGTGGATGGTTTACACGTCATGTGCCATCACGGTGGTTTGGTTCCATCACAGTGGTTTCCCCGTCATGTTCCATCACAGTGGTTTCCCCGTCATGTTCCATCACAGTGGATGGTTTCCCCGTCATGTTCCATCACAGTGGATGGTTTCCCCGTCATGTTCCATCACAGTGGATGGTTTCCCCGTCATGTTCCATCACAGTGGATGGTTTCCCCGTCATGTTCCATCACAGTGGATGGTTTCCCCGTCATGTTCCATCACAGTGGTTTCCCCGTCATGTTCCATCACATGGTTTCCCCGTCATGAGTGGTTTCCCCGTCATGTTCCATCACAGTGGATGGTTTCCCCGTCATGTTCCATCACAGTGGTTTCCCCGTCATGTTCCATCACAGTGGTTTCCCCGTCATGTTCCATCACAGTGGATGGTTTCCCCGTCATGTTCCATCACAGTGGAGGGTTTCCTCGTCATGTTCCATCACAGTGGTTTCCCCGTCATGTTCCATCACAGTGGATGGTTTCCCCGTCATGTTCCATCACAGTGGATGGTTTCCCCGTCATGTTCCATCACAGTGGATGGTTTCCTCGTCATGTTCCATCACAGTGGTTTCCCCGTCATGTTCCATCACAGTGGATGGTTTCCCCGTCATGTTCCATCACAGTGGTTTCCCCGTCATGTTCCATCACAGTGGATGGTTTCCCCGTCATGTTCCATCACAGTGGATGGTTTCCCCGTCATGTTCCATCACAGTGGATGGTTTCCCCGTCATGTTCCATCACAGTGGTTTCCCCGTCATGTTCCATCACAGTGGTTTCCCCGTCATGTTCCATCACAGTGGTTTCCCCGTCATGTTCCATCACAGTGGATGGTTTCCCCGTCATGTTCCATCACAGTGGTTTCCCCGTCATGTTCCATCACAGTGGATGGTTTCCCCGTCATGTTCCATCACAGTGGTTTCCCCGTCATGTTCCATCACAGTGGATGGTTTCCCCGTCATGTTCCATCACAGTGGTTTCCCCGTCATGTTCCATCACAGTGGTTTCCCCGTCATGTTCCATCACAGTGGTTTCCCCGTCATGTTCCATCACAGTGGTTTCCCCGTCATGTTCCATCACAGTGGTTTCCCCGTCATGTTCCATCACAGTGGTTTCCCCGTCATGTTCCATCACAGTGGTTTCCCCGTCATATTCCATCACAGTGGATGGTTTCCCCGTCATGTTCCATCACAGTGGTTTCCCCGTCATGTTCCATCACAGTGGTTTCCCCGTCATGTTCCATCACAGTGGATGGTTTCCCCGTCATGTTCCATCACAGTGGATGGTTTCCCCGTCATGTTCCATCACAGTGGTTTCCCCGTCATGTTCCATCACATGGTTTCCCCGTCATGTTCCATCACAGTGGTTTCCCCGTCATGTTCCATCACAGTGGTTTCCCCGTCATGTTCCATCACAGTGGTTTCCCCGTCAGTGGATGGTTTCCCCGTCATGTTCCATCACAGTGGATGGTTTCCCCGTCATGTTCCATCACAGTGGATGGTTTCCCCGTCATGTTCCATCACAGTGGATGGTTTCCCCGTCATGTTCCATCACAGTGGTTTCCCCGTCATGTTCCATCACAGTGGATGGTTTCCCCGTCATGTTCCATCACAGTGGATGGTTTCCCCGTCATGTTCCATCACAGTGGATGGTTTCCCCGTCATGTTCCATCACAGTGGATGGTTTCCCCGTCATGTTCCATCACAGTGGATGGTTTCCCCGTCATGTTCCATCACAGTGGATGGTTTCCCCGTCATGTTCCATCACAGTGGATGGTTTCCCCGTCATGTTCCATCACAGTGGATGGTTTCCCCGTCATGTTCCATCACAGTGGATGGTTTCCCCGTCATGTTCCATCACAGTGGATGGTTTCCCCGTCATGTTCCATCACAGTGGATGGTTTCCCCGTCATGTTCCATCACAGTGGATGGTTTCCCCGTCATGTTCCATCACAGTGGATGGTTTCCCCGTCATGTTCCATCACAGTGGTTTCCCCGTCATGTTCCATCACAGTGGATGGTTTCCCCGTCATGTTCCATCACAGTGGATGGTTTCCCCGTCATGTTCCATCACAGTGGTTTCCCCGTCATGTTCCATCACAGTTTCCCCGTCATGTTCCATCACAGTGGTTTCCCCGTCATGTTCCATCACAGTGGATGGTTTCCCCGTCATGTTCCATCACAGTGGATGGTTTCACAGTGGTTTCCCCGTCATGTTCCATCACAGTGGATGGTTTCCCCGTCATGTTCCATCACAGTGGATGGTTTCCCCGTCATGTTCCATCACAGTGGTTTCCCCGTCATGTTCCATCACAGTGGATGGTTTCCCCGTCATGTTCCATCACAGTGGTTTCCCCGTCATGTTCCATCACAGTGGATGGTTTCCCCGTCATGTTCCATCACAGTGGATGGTTTCCCCGTCATGTTCCATCACAGTGGATGGTTTCCCCGTCATGTTCCATCACAGTGGTTTCCCCGTCATGTTCCATCACAGTGGATGGTTTCCCCGTCATGTTCCATCACAGTGGATGGTTTCCCCGTCATGTTCCATCACAGTGGATGGTTTCCCCGTCATGTTCCATCACAGTGGATGGTTCCCCGTCATGTTCCATCACAGTGGATGGTTTCCCCGTCATGTTCCATCACAGTGGATGGTTTCCCCGTCATGTTCCATCACAGTGGATGGTTTCCCCGTCATGTTCCATCACAGTGGATGGTTTCCCCGTCATGTTCCATCACAGTGGATGGTTTCCCCGTCATGTTCCATCACAGTGGATGGTTTCCCCGTCATGTTCCATCACAGTGGATGGTTTCCCCGTCATATTCCATCACAGTGGATGGTTTCCCCGTCATATTCCATCACAGTGGATGGTTTCCCCGTCATGTTCCATCACAGTGGATGGTTTCCCCGTCATGTTCCATCACAGTGGATGGTTTCCCCGTCATGTTCCATCACAGTGGATGGTTTCCCCGTCATTTTCCATCACAGTGGATGGTTTCCCCGTCATGTTCCATCACAGTGGATGGTTTCCCCGTCATGTTCCATCACAGTGGATGGTTTCCCCGTCATGTTCCATCACAGTGGATGGTTTCCCCGTCATGTTCCATCACAGTGGTTTCCCCGTCATGTTCCATCACAGTGGTTTCCCCGTCATGTTCCATCACAGTGGTTTCCCCGTCATGTTCCATCACAGTGGTTTCCCCGTCATGTTCCATCACAGTGGATGGTTTCCCCGTCATGTTCCATCACAGTGGATGGTTTCCCCGTCATGTTCCATCACAGTGGATGGTTTCCCCGTCATGTTCCATCACAGTGGATGGTTTCCCCGTCATGTTCCATCACAGTGGATGGTTTCCCCGTCATGTTCCATCACAGTGGATGGTTTCCCCGTCATGTTCCATCACAGTGGATGGTTTCCCCGTCATGTTCCATCACAGTGGATGGTTTCCCCGTCATGTTCCATCACAGTGGATGGTTTCCCCGTCATGTTCCATCACAGTGGATGGTTTCCCCGTCATGTTCCATCACAGTGGATGGTTTCCCCGTCATGTTCCATCACAGTGGATGGTTTCCCCGTCATGTTCCATCACAGTGGTTTCCCCGTCATGTTCCATCACAGTGGATGGTTTCCCCGTCATGTTCCATCACAGTGGATGGTTTCCCCGTCATGTTCCATCACAGTGGATGGTTTCCTCGTCATGTTCCATCACAGTGGATGGTTTCCCCGTCATGTTCCATCACAGTGGATGGTTTCCTCGTCATGTTCCATCACAGTGGATGGTTTCCCCGTCATGTTCCATCACAGTGGATGGTTTCCCCGTCATGTTCCATCACAGTGGATGGTTTCCTCGTCATGTTCCATCACAGTGGATGGTTTCCCCGTCATGTTCCATCACAGTGGTTTCCCCGTCATGTTCCATCACAGTGGATGGTTTCCCCGTCATGTTCCATCACAGTGGATGGTTTCCCCGTCATGTTCCATCACAGTGGTTTCCCCGTCATGTTCCATCACAGTGGATGGTTTCCCCGTCATGTTCCATCACAGTGGTTTCCCCGTCATGTTCCATCACAGTGGTTTCCCCGTCATGTTCCATCACAGTGGTTTCCCCGTCATGTTCCATCACAGTGGATGGTTTCCCCGTCATGTTCCATCACAGTGGATGGTTTCCCCGTCATGTTCCATCACAGTGGATGGTTTCCCCGTCATGTTCCATCACAGTGGATGGTTTCCCCGTCATGTTCCATCACAGTGGATGGTTTCCCCGTCATGTTCCATCACAGTGGATGGTTTCCCCGTCATGTTCCATCACAGTGGATGGTTTCCCCGTCATGTTCCATCACAGTGGATGGTTTCCCCGTCATGTTCCATCACAGTGGATGGTTTCCCCGTCATGTTCCATCACAGTGGTTTCCCCGTCATGTTCCATCACAGTGGTTTCCCCGTCATGTTCCATCACAGTGGTTTCCCCGTCATGTTCCATCACAGTGGATGGTTTCCTCGTCATGTTCCATCACAGTGGATGGTTTCCCCGTCATGTTCCATCACAGTGGTTTCCCCGTCATGTTCCATCACAGTGGTTTCCCCGTCATGTTCCATCACAGTGGATGGTTTCCTCGTCATGTTCCATCACAGTGGATGGTTTCCCCGTCATGTTCCATCACAGTGGATGGTTTCCCCGTCATGTTCCATCACAGTGGATGGTTTCCTCGTCATGTTCCATCACAGTGGATGGTTTCCTCGTCATGTTCCATCACAGTGGATGGTTTCCTCGTCATGTTCCATCACAGTGGATGGTTTCCCCGTCATGTTCCATCACAGTGGATGGTTTCCCTGTCATGTTCCATCACAGTGGTTTCCCCGTCATGTTCCATCACAGTGGTTTCCCCGTCATGTTCCATCACAGTGGTTTCCCCGTCATGTTCCATCACAGTGGATGGTTTCCCCGTCATGTTCCATCACAGTGGATGGTTTCCCCGTCATGTTCCATCACAGTGGATGGTTTCCCCGTCATGTTCCATCACAGTGGATGGTTTCCCCGTCATGTTCCATCACAGTGGATGGTTTCCCCGTCATGTTCCATCACAGTGGTTTCCCCGTCATGTTCCATCACAGTGGATGGTTTCCCCGTCATGTTCCATCACAGTGGATGGTTTCCCCGTCATGTTCCATCACAGTGGATGGTTTCCCCGTCATGTTCCATCACAGTGGATGGTTTCCCCGTCATGTTCCATCACAGTGGATGGTTTCCCCGTCATGTTCCATCACAGTGGATGGTTTCCCCGTCATGTTCCATCACAGTGGATGGTTTCCCCGTCATGTTCCATCACAGTGGTTTCCCCGTCATGTTCCATCACAGTGGTTTCCCCGTCATGTTCCATCACAGTGGATGGTTTCCCCGTCATGTTCCATCACAGTGGATGGTTTCCCCGTCATGTTCCATCACAGTGGATGGTTTCCCTGTCATATTCCATCACAGTGGATGGTTTCCCCGTCATGTTCCATCACAGTGGATGGTTTCCCCGTCATGTTCCATCACAGTGGATGGTTTCCTCGTCATGTTCCATCACAGTGGATGGTTTCCTCGTCATGTTCCATCACAGTGGATGGTTTCCCTGTCATGTTCCATCACAGTGGTTTCCCCGTCATGTTCCATCACAGTGGATGGTTTCCCCGTCATATTCCATCACAGTGGATGGTTTCCCCGTCATGTTCCATCACAGTGGTTTCCTCGTCATGTTCCATCACAGTGGATGGTTTCCCCGTCATGTTCCATCACAGTGGATGGTTTCCTCGTCATGTTCCATCACAGTGGATGGTTTCCCTGTCATATTCCATCACAGTGGATGGTTTCCCTGTCATATTCCATCACACAGGATAGTGTCCCTGTCATATTCCATCACACAGGATAGTGTCCCTGTCATATTCCATCACACAGGATAGTGTCCCCGTCATATTCCATCACACAGGATAGTGTCCCTGTCATATTCCATCACACAGGATAGTGTCCCTGTCATATTCCATCACACAGGATAGTGTCCCTGTCATATTCCATCACACAGGATAGTGTCCCTGTCATATTCCATCACACAGGATAGTGTCCCTGTCATATTCCATCACACAGGATAGTGTCCCTGTCATATTCCATCACACAGGATAGTGTCCCTGTCATATTCCATCACACAGGATAGTGTCCCTGTCATATTCCATCACACAGGATAGTGTCCCTGTCATATTCCATCACACAGGATAGTGTCCCTGTCATATTCCATCACACAGGATAGTGTCCCTGTCATATTCCATCACACAGGATAGTGTCCCTGTCATATTCCATCACACAGGATAGTGTCCTTGTCATATTCCATCACACAGGATAGTGTCCCTGTCATATTCCATCACACAGGATAGTGTCCCTGTCATATTCCATCACACAGGATAGTGTCCCTGTCATATTCCATCACACAGGATAGTGTCCCTGTCATATTCCATCACACAGGATAGTGTCCCTGTCATATTCCATCACACAGGATAGTGTCCCTGTCATATTCCATCACACAGGATAGTGTCCCTGTCATATTCCATCACACAGGATAGTGTCCCTGTCATATTCCATCACACAGGATAGTGTCCCTGTCATATTCCATCACACAGGATAGTGTCCCTGTCATATTCCATCACACAGGATAGTGTCCCTGTCATATTCCATCACACAGGATAGTGTCCCTGTCATATTCCATCACACAGGATAGTGTCCTTGTCATATTCCATCGCACAGGAAGCAAATGCATGTTAAATTTCAGGGTAATACTGTCACCAACAATGAGGCAGCAGTACTGACGTAGTGTGAAGGAGTGCCAAGAGTAAAGCACCGTAGCCCACACAACCCTGGCTGCTACACAGCTAGTGTAAGTGTTAGCTACAGCTAGTTTGTGTACACCATACCATTCTAGTGGGCGCTAGGCCTGACATGTCAACAACAATAATACATTGTATACACAAATAACTCGTATATAGGTAGTTGATGGTCCAAGTCTGACCGAACCGTTGTTATAGGTTCCTATCTCCTATGTAGGGGTTATCCGTGTACTGTTCCAGTCACAGTATTACTGTTTAATGTGCTATTGTGAAGACTGTCTTCCTTAGTCTGAGTTCAGGCCTCCTAAATTGTAAAGGAAATATTACTGCACTAAGGATTATTAAGAAACAGTAAATGTTACGTGTATACTGAATGTAAGAGTTAATAAAACTGATCTGTAATCTTACATATGCACGACAGATAAAACGTCAACAATCCTGCCAGAGTGCAAAAAATTAAGGTTGTTTGAAAAGGAAGTAACACCTCCCTGGATGGTTCCTGTCTACCAACCTACGAAGCTGGAGTTTAAACGAGGGAGCTACGTGGTAGGAGTAATGGCTCATCAGGGCTAATGGTTCACCACTGTTAACAAGTCTATCCTCAGGCTGAGCAGCAATAGATATATACCTTTGTGGAGTTTCAAATCTTTCTGCACCCTGCCATGGGCCAGGTTCGTCTGGTGTTAGCCTGGTCAACCAGGCTGTTGCTGCTGGCGAAGATACTTGTTCGGTTTCCTCTTGAAGACTTCTACACTTGTTCCAGCAGTTTCTGATATCTTGTTCCAGCAGTGTTTCTGATATCTTGAAGTATCTACAATTGTTCCAGCAGTGTTTATATCTTCTAGCAAGATGTTGAATAACCTGGGGCGACGGATGTTGACAGGGGGTAGAATTCTGGAAAACGGTCGTCACAGGCAGAGGATGGGAGGGGGTACACACGTCTGCCAACCGTGCCACGTGCTTCAGGACTGGCGACACCAGTGACAGCTGCACCACACCAGGTGAGCACCCAGGTGGGATATATCTGCAATCTCGCTACCCCACCTTCACCTACCCTCGCGTGCGCGCGCACACACACACACACACACACTCGACCCCCGCAACCTCAACTAGGTGAGTACACACCCACCCACCCACGAGGAATTGACGGCTGACCCTGTAGCCTGATGGCTAAAGCTCTTGCTTCACACGGTGAGGGTCAGGGTTCGATTTCCGACGAGGGTAGAAACATTGGGTGTGTTTCCTTACACCGGTTGTCTATGTTCCCCATCAGTAAAATAGGTACCTGAATGTTAGTGGACTGGGGTGGGTCGCATCCTGGGACAAAACTGACCTAATTTGCGGGAAATGCGGAGCATAACAAGGGATTTTCTATATAGTAGTATGTTATTGCTGTCAGCTATGGTCTGTATACCTTGTACATGTACTGGTAGCAAATAAAATTAAGTGCTTCTTTAATCATAGAGGTCTCAGGAAGTGGAAGAATCTGGAGTGATGTAGTGGAGGCAGGATTCATACGCAACTTCAAGAAGACGTATGACAAAGCTCATGAAGCATGTATCAGAAACCTTCCCTATGAGGACAGACTGAGGCCCTGAATCTGCACTCTCTAGAAAGGTGTAGAATTAGGGGGGATATGATTGAGGTGTATAAATGGAAGACAGGAATAAATAAAGGGGATGTAAATAACGTGCTGAAAATATCTAGCCTAGACAGGACTCGCAGCAATGGTTTTAAGTTGGAAAAATTCAGATTCAGGAAGGATACAGGAAAGTACTGGTTTGGTAATAGAGTTGTGGATGAGTGGAACAAACTCCCGAGTACAGTTATAGAGGCCAGAACGTTGTGTAGTTTTAAAAATAGGTTAGATAAATACATGAGTGGATGTGAGTTGGCCCTCACTAGCTTGTGCTGCTAGGTCAGTTGCCGTGTTCCTTCCTTAAGTGAATGTGACCTGACCTGACAAAGTAGGAGACTTGGACCTGCCTTGCATGGGCCAGTAGGCCTGTTACAGTGCTCCTCATTTCCTATGTTCTTATGAGTGTGTGGACCTAGTAGTGACCAGCAAAACGGCGGTGCCAGGAGCTGTGAATCAACCCCTGCAACCACAAATAGCTGAGTACATACACCATCTTACCCCACCATAGTGCGAGCACCCGTCAGAGTAACACATTACTCCATCGCTGCTGGAACTATAAGAACATAAGTAGCACTGCAACAGGCCTACTGGTTTATGCTAGACAGGTCCAAGTCACGATATCTTTCAAGCTATAACAGCTGATGAGTAAGACGCACTGGATGAGTGGAACAAACTCCCGAGTACCGTCATAGAGGCTAAGACGTGTAGTTTTAAAAATAGGTTAGATAAATACACGAGTGGATGTGGGTGGGTGTGAGTTGGACTCGCCTAGCTTGTGCTACTAGGTCAGATGCCGTGCTCCTTAAGTGAACGTGACCTGACCTGACTAGGTTAAGGCAGTGACTTAAGCCGGTAGGAGAACTGGACCTGCCTCGCATAGGCCAGTAGGCCTGATGCAGTGTTCCTGCTTTCTTATGTTCTCTGTGTTTTTACTGTTAAATAGAGCGGGGACTAACCACCAGTATCTAAGAATGAAGGACTGAAGAGTTCCCCTCCCAGGAGGACTGGTCTGAACTTCTCCAGTGTGGAAGATAATCTCCACACCTAACATGACAAATTAACGAACATCACCTGGTCCCTCACCTTTCTAAATACAGTATTTTCCGGCGTATAAGGCGCGCTTCCCTCCCACCAAAAGTCTTGGAAAATCAGCCTGCGCCTTATATGCTCAAGGTCAGGGTGGAGATTAGGCTGTGTTACGGTTTACCAGCTGTTTACTATACATGCCAGAAAATACGGTAGCCAGCCGCTTCACCTGGCTCCTCACACTTCATCTAATTAACCACTACACCTGGCTCGTCAAAGGTATATCACAATACTTGTGATATATACCTTTGATGAGTTTCGTATCTTACTACTCCCAGAGCCCGGCCTCGTCTGGTGCTAACATGGTCAACTAGGCTGTTATTGCTGGTGGTCTGCTGACTCTCATATCCATCACAGCCTGGTTGATCTAGCACCTGGTGAAGATACTTACCAGTGTTTCTGATATCTTCTCTTAAGATGTTGAACAGTCATGGGCCACGGATGTTGATACAGTGTTCCCTTATTGTGCCCACCGCACCCCTGCTCCTCACTGGGCTTATTTTGCACTTCCTACCAAAAGTATTGTACTACTGACAACCTCTGGTTTTAAACTGTTTATTTGTGGTATTTGTTTTATAATATCCACTACAATCATCTACAACCTTTTACATAAAATCCACTACAATCTGCAACCTCGTATACGTAATATTACAATCATCTACAACTTCCAATATGAAAGTTAAGACACATGTGCAACATCTGGATATCTTTATTGTAGTAGACGTTTCGCCATCCAGTGGCTTTATCAATACAAATTCTAGGACATAATATTATGTCCTAGAATCTGCATTAATAAAGCCACTGGATGGCGAAACGTCTACTACAATAAAGATATCCAGATGTTGCACATGTGTCTTAACTTTCATATTGTCGGTATTTTATACCTTTCTTGCACAACTTCCAATATATAAAATCCACTACAATCTGCAACCTCGTATACGTAATATTACAATCATCTACAACCTCCTATACATAAAATTCCCTACAAACCACTACACTAAGCGCTAAACCCACCAGGGTCAATCATCTACAACCTGTTATAAACATCAGACTCTTAATTCTCCACACAAAACCACAACAAAGACACCTGGCCTTTATTTACGGCATTTTCTTATTTCAGAATCTGCGTTATGTTGCGCAAGTCTGCGGAGGGAGTGGAGGGGGAGGGAGTGGTGGAGAGAAAGTACTGGAGGGAGGGAAGCGTTGCCATGATTTTCTGGCGACTAACTCCATTCACCATTTTCTCATTTTTAACTGGCTTGAGCTGCAGCTCCTGGGCCTGGACATTTTACGAAAGTTGAGTTGCAGCGTCTGGGCCTCTGGACGGTGTTGATCCCCATCTCCTGGACATCTTACCAGAGTTGAGTTGCTGCTCCTGTGTTTCTTGATGGTTTAGAGGTTGTTACAGCTCCTGGTCTTCTGGTATGGGTTGAAGTAGAGTGAACTGGGGTTCCAGACAAACCCACCCTAACCACCTCATTATATTAACAAGTATAATGAACAGGCGGGGCCAGGAGCTGCGTCTCGACCCCTGCAACTACAATTAGGTATCTTTATTGTTGAAACGTTTCGCCTACACACAAGACTTCTTCAGTCGAGTACAGAGGATGTTAGGTAAGACACATATGCAACAGTTAGGTATCTTTATTATGATACCCTTGCAACACAAGGGTATCTTGGTACAGACCTGCAATCAACTTCGACAACTTCCACTAGTGAGAGCGGCTGAATTTGAGAGGGACCTGACCTCTCAACATCTGAGTTCTTACCTCTCCTAGTGGCCTACGTCTCACCTCTTGGCGCTATATAAGCTCCATCCTGTCACTTCATCTCCATATTGTTTCAGACTATGGAACAATGCTCTTCTCCAGACTGAGGGACTGACCACCTCAAAACTTTAAGGGTGATGGACTGATTACATCGTCTTCAAGTATCTTCTGCTTCTATCAACTTTTCTGTACTTGACTGAAGAAGCCTACTGTGTAGGCGAAACGTTTCATAATAAAGATACCTAACTGTTGCATATGTGTCTTACCTAACAACCTGTCGGTATTTTATACCATTTTAATGTTCAAGACATAGTTTAGAGGGACTGATTACATCTTCTCTACATCACTACTGCTTCTGCTGCCTCCTTTGTGACTGAAGAATGTATATATGTTGGTAGAACTACCGACAATATGTAAAGTAAAAGGACACAAGTGCAACTAATGTGACATTTTATTGTGGCAACGTTTCGCTGTGTCCATGTACTGTTTGTAACAGCTTGACAAAGCTCCTGGAGAGCGAAACATTGCCACAACAAAATGTCACATTAGCTGCACTTGTGTCCTTTTACTTTACAAGATTAAAATCAGAAATGTGAAACATCTGGGTATCTTCACTGTAGACGTTTCGCCCTCCAGTGGCTTTATCAATACAAAGTGAAGGTCATAACTGGAAGATAGTTCTGCAGCTTTAAGAGGAGACTGCAGAAATGTGTGAGTGGGAGGAGCTGGGTGACTGGTGTCGTGGGTATACCTGGAGCATACCTGGAGTATGGTAGGTAAGTTGTGGAAAAAGACACTTATGTACAGTTCAGGACATTTATTAAAGGAAACGTTTCGCCACTCGTGGCGAAACGTTTCCTTTAATAAATGTCCTGAACTGTACATAAGTGTCCTTTTCCACATCTTGTCGGTATCACCATACCATTTCCTCATGGTAGGTAAGACACATAGGCAACAGTTAGGCAACTTTATTCCGAAACGTTTCGCCTACACAGTAGGCTTCTTCAGTCGAATACAGACAGTAGGCAGGAACAGTAGAGATGTGATGAAGACCTGTTTGTGTGCTCTCTGTGAATCTGAACCAGGATGCCCTCTCTTGAGCAGCTTTACCAGCAGCTGAGAGAAGAACTCAGAGTTGCTAAACTGGAGATACGGCGATTAACGGAGGAGAACAAGAGGATTCGTAGTAATCCTCCTGTTGTGAGTCCCCAGGTTAAGAGGGGAGCTTGGTCAGTGGCCGGGCAACATGGAACCAAGCTGAAGATTAAGAAAACGGTTGGAGAGGCAGAAACAACGAGAAACCAGAAGACTGCCGTGGAAACTTCCAACTCATTCTCGGTGCTACCTGACGAATGTGAGTGTTCTACTGGGAATGCCACAACGAGCACCAAGGAAGCATTGGCAGACGTGAGTGAGACATCCCTAGAAACCCCAACGAAGACCATCGAGAACGTCATGACGAATTCTACAAGTGGTGTAATGCTACCTGGCGAATGTGAGTCGACTACTCGGAGCATCACTACGGACGACGCCAAGGAAGGTAAAAACATTGTTGTTGTTGGGGATAGCCAGATTAGGTACATGGATAGGGCTTTCTGTTTGAAGGATAGGAGTAGGAGGCAGAGAGTGTGTTTTCCTGGGGCTGGGATGAAGGATATTGTTAGCCGTCTGGATGACATCATGAGAGGTAATGGGAGCAATCCTATTATCTGTCTCAGTGCTGGAGGCAACGATGTTGGCAGACGTAGGAGTGAGGACCTGATTAGCAGGTATAGGTCAGCAATAGAGATAATTAGGAAGAAGGGTGGGAAACCTGTCATATGTGGCATTTTGCCAAGGAGAGGAGTTGGAAATGAATGGTTGTCCAGAGCAATTGGTGTCAATTGCTGGCTGGACAAATACTGTAAGGAAAATGCGGTAACATTCATTGACAACTGGGACCTCTTCTATGGCAGAAATGACATGTATGCCAGGGATGGGGTTCACTTGTCTAGGTGTGGGGTGGGAGCACTGGCCAACGCAGTGGAGGGAGCTGTTAGGTCTTTAAACTAGGAATAGTTAGTGGTATGGGTTTCTGCGGAAAAACTGTGAAGTCTCAGGGTAGTAATATGAGTACTAGGAGAACTAGTAATAGGCAAAATGAGGTGGATATCGGAAGGCCAGTGGCACTAATTGACAAGGACAGTAATAGGTTTAGTGGAATAACAGAAAGGAGCAGGAATGATAAAGAGAAAGGAGGGTCCTTAAGTATATATTACACAAATAGTCGCAGTGCTAGGAATAAGATGGACGAGTTGAGACTAGTTGCTAGTGCAGGTAACATAGATGTATTTGCCATTACTGAGACGTGGTTTAACTCAAAAAGTCGGGACATGCCTGCAGAATGTCACATTCAGGGTTTCAAATTGTTCCAAGTAGATAGAAGTATCGGGAAGGGGGGTGGGGTGGCATTGTATGTCCGAGATCGCTTGAACTGTTGCATTAAAACGGGTATTAAGTCTGAAGTAACACATACAGAGTCTGTTTGGATAGAATTTTCAGAGGGGCATGAAAAATTAACTTTAGGTGTGATATACCGTCCCCCAAATTTAGATAGGGACCAGGGAAGACTACTATGGGAGGAAATTGTTAGGGCCACAAGGCACGATAATGTAGTAATTCTAGGAGACTTTAACTTTAGTCATATTGATTGGAATTTCTTGACTGGGAATTTAGAATCATACGACTTCTTAGAGGTAGTTCAGGATTGTTTTCTGAAGCAGTTTGTGACAGAACCTACAAGGGGTAATAACCTGCTTGACTTAGTTCTGGCAAACAATGAATCCCTTGTTAATAATTTAGAAGTTTCAGAAGAACTGGGTGCTAGCGACCACAAATCAATTACATTTAGAATTGAATGGAAGTATGATAGTAGGGATAACTCAGTAACAGTCCCAGATTTTCGCTTAGCAGATTACGATGGGCTTAGAGAACACTTATCATCTGTTGACTGGGGTAACGAAGAGAGCTATCAATATGACAGTTTTCTGAACACAATACATGCTGCTCAAAGAACATTTATCCCTTATAAAGAAATTAGATCAAATAGAAATGACCCAAAATGGATGAATAATAGGCTGAAATATCTACTAGGGCATAAGAAAGGAATTTATAGGCGTATCAAAAGAGGCGAGGGTCATCTTATGAATCAGTATATTGACATTAAGAGGGACATTAAAAAGGGGATAAGAAAAGCTAAAAGGGACTATGAAATTAAAGTTGCTAGGGATTCTAAAACTAACCCAAAAAGTTTTTTCCAGGTATATAGAACAAAAGTCAGAGATAAGATAGGTCCCCTTAAAAATAACTATGGGCATCTTACTGACAAAGAGAATGAAATGTGCTCGATTTTAAATAATTATTTTCTCTCGGTTTTTACACAGGAAGACACTAATAATATTCCGGTAATTAATTTTTATAGTGGGCCAGAAGAAGATAAATTATGTAACATCATAGTCACTAGTGAAATGGTTGTGAAGCAGATAGACCGACTGAAGCAAAATAAGTCACCGGGTCCTGATGAGGTTTTTTCAAGGGTTCTAAAGGAATGCAAAATGGAAGTCTGTGAACCATTAACTAATATTTTTAATTTATCTCTTCAAACAGGTGTAGTGTCTGATATGTGGAAGATGGCTAATGTAATTCCTATTTTTAAAACAGGGGACAAGTCGTTACCGTCAAATTACCGCCCAATAAGCCTGACCTCAATTGTAGGCAAATTACTAGAGTCAATTATAGCTGAGATTATAAGAAGCCATCTCGATAAGCATAGCTTGATTAATGATACTCAGCATGGATTCACAAGAGGCCGGTCTTGTCTAACTAATTTATTAACTTTCTTCAGTAAAGCTTTTGAGGCTGTTGACCACGATAAAGAATTTGATATTATTTACTTAGATTTTAGTAAGGCATTTGATAGAGTTCCGCACCAAAGACTGTTGAAGAAAGTAGCAGCTCATGGCATTGGGGGAAGGGTGCTCTCGTGGATCGAATCATGGCTGACAGACAGGAAGCAGAGAGTGTCCATAAATGGGGTTAAATCTGAGTGGGGATCAGTAACAAGTGGCGTTCCACAGGGATCAGTCTTGGGCCCGTTGTTGTTTATAATATATATCAATGATCTTGATGAAGGAATTGCTAGTGATATGAGCAAATTCGCCGATGACACGAAGATAGGTAGGATAATTGATTCAAACGTAGATGTTAGGGAACTTCAGGAGGATTTAGACAAACTCTACTCTTGGTCAGAAAAGTGGCAGATGCAGTTCAATGTAGATAAATGCAAGGTTCTGAAGCTCGGGAGTGTCCATAACCCTAGCACATATAAGTTAAATAATGTAGAACTTAACCATACAGATTGCGAAAAGGACTTGGGGGTTATGGTAAGCAGCAACCTTAAACCAAGACAGCAATGCCTAAGCGTACGTAATAAGGCAAATAGATTACTGGGATTTATATCAAGAAGTGTAAGCAACAGAAGTCCAGAGGTCATACTGCAGCTTTATACATCATTAGTAAGGCCTCACCTAGATTATGCAGCTCAATTCTGGTCTCCATATTACAGAATGGACATAAATTCGTTAGAAAACATTCAGCGTAGGATGACTAAATTAATACATAGCATTAGAAATCTTCCTTATGAAGAAAGATTGAAGACTCTTAAGTTACATTCACTTGTTAGACGAAGAATGAGGGGAGACCTGATCGAAGTGTATAAGTGGAAGATAGGTATTAATAAAGGGGATATTAACAAGGTCTTGAGGATATCTCTCCAAGAGAGAACCCGCAGTAATGGATTTAAATTAGATAAGTTTAGATTTAGAAAGGACATAGGAAAGTATTGGTTTGGAAATAGGGTAGTGGATGAGTGGAACAGTCTACCTAGTTGGGTTATTGAGGCTAGGACTTTGGGTAGTTTCAAATTTAGGTTGGATAAATACATGAGTGGGAAGGGTTGGATTTGAGTGGGACTTGCACATCAGAGCTTATTTCTTGGGTAGCATTGAAAATTGGGTTGGTGAAATGTTTGTTAGTGGGATGAATTGTAAAGGACCTGCCTAGTATGGGCCAACAGGCCTGCTGCAGTGTTCCTCCTTTCTTATGTTCTTATGTTCTTATAAAAAAGAAGGAACACTGCAGCAGGCCTACTGACCCATGCGAGGCAGGTCCAAGTCTCCTACCGGCTTAAGCCAATGCACCCAACCTAGTCAGGTCAGGTCACATTGACTTAAGGGAGGAACACGGCAACCGACCTGGTAGCACAAGCTATCAGGTCTAACTCACACCCACCCACATCCACTCATGTATTTATCCAACCTATTTTTAAAGCTACACAACGTTCTGGCCTCTATAACGGTACTTGGGAGTTTGTTCCACTCATCCACAACTCTATTACCAAACCAGTACTTTCCTATATCCTTCCTGAATCTGAATTTTTCCAACTTAAAACCATTGCTGCGAGTCCTGTCTAGGCTAGATATTTTCAGCACACTATTTACATCCCCTTTGTTTATTCCTGTCTTCCATTTATACACCTCAATCATATCCCCCCTAATTCTACGTCTTTCTAGAGAGTGCAGATTCAGGGCCCTTAGTCTATCCTCATAGGGAAGGTTTCTGATACATGGGATCAACTTTGTCATCCTCCTTTGTACATTTTCCAGAGAATTTATATCCATTCTGTAATAAGGTGACCAAAACTGTGCAGCATAATCTAAATGAGGCCTAACCAAGGATGTATAGAGTTGAAGAACAACCTGAGGACTCCTATTATTTATGCTTCTTGATATGAAGCCAAGGATTCTATTAGCTTTATTGCGAACACTTATGCACTGTTGTCTTGGTTTCAGATTACTGCTAACCAGAACTCCTAAATCTTTTTCGCAATCCGTAATATTAAGATCTACATTATTTAGTTTATATGTGGCATGATTATTGTCCTGTCCAACATTTAGAACTTTGCATTAGTCTATATTAAACTGCATCTGCCACTTCTCCGACCACTGCATCAGTCTATTCAAATCTTCCTGGAGTGCTCGAATGTCCTCGTCAGAATGAATTCGACGGCCTATTTTGGTGTCATCGGCAAACTTGCCGATGTCGCTCTTTATGCCCTCATCTATGTCGTTTATGTAGATTGTGAACAGCAGGGGGCCCAACACTGACCCCTGTGGAACACCGCTCGTGACACTTCCCCACTCTGATTTCTCCCCATTTATGCAAACTCTCTGCTGCCTATTTGTCAACCATGCCTCTATCCAGGAAAAAATTTCTCCTCCTATTCCATGTGCTTTAATTTTCCTCAATAGTCTCTGATGTGGGACCCTGTCAAAAGCCTTACTGAAGTCCATATACACAATATCATATTCATTACCATGATCTACCTCCTCAAATACCTTAGTGAAAAAAGTTAATAAATTCGTAAGGCAGGAACGCCCCTTTGTAAAACCATGCTGAGATTCGTTGATTAATTTATGCTTTTCAAGGTGGCTACGAACTGCCTCGGCAATTATTGATTCCATAAATTTTCCCACTATGGAGGTTAGGCTTATTGGTCTATAGTTCGAAGCTAAGGACCTGTCACCTGTTTTGAAAATAGGTATCACATTTGCCATTTTCGAATCGTGAAGAACAGGAGGAGAATGAGGTAATCAGTCCCTCAACCTTGAGTCGATGTGGTCAGTCCATCAATCTTGAATAGAATACAGCGTATGTGCCGAGAAGTAGCTTATATACCGTAGGCAGGAGAGGTGCAGCAGACGTAGGTGTTGTCACATTTGTTCAGTCATTGAACAAATGTGACACCACCTACGTCTGCTGCAACTCTTGGGCTGGCGTGTGCTGAAACTCATCGCCTGCGCAGCAGACTTTAACACGGGGAAATAAAACATTAAAGAGTCAAGTCCACAGGCAATTACCTCTCAATTTCGCTGTTATATTCGCCTGTATTCCACTGAACAATCCTACTGCGCAGGCGGTAAGTTTCTGCAGTATAGCTACCCAAGGTGACCCGTAGCTGGGTTGGTAGCGCACTTAACTCTCACAATGGATGTCCCTGGTTCGATCCCCGGTATGGGTGGAAACAGTGGGCGTTTCCTTACAACTGCTGTGTCATCTTTCACCTGGCAGTAAGTAGGTACCTGGCTGTTAGTCTACTAACACCTGCTGACACTCTTCACCCAGCGGTAAGTAGATACCTGGGTGTTAGTCTACTAACACCTGCTGTCACTGCTCACCTAGCGGTATGTAGATACCTGGGTGTTAGTCTACTAACACCTGCTGTCACTGCTCACCTAGCGGTATGTAGATACCTGGGTGTTAGTCTACTAACACCTGCTGACACTCTTCACCCAGCGGTAAGTAGATACCTGGGTGTTAGTCTACTAACACCTGCTGTCACTGCTCACCTAGCGGTATGTAGATACCTGGGTGTTAGTCTACTAACACCTGCTGTCACTGCTCACCTAGCGGTAAGTAGATACCTGGGTGTTAGTCTACTAACACCTGTCGTCACTGAGTTACAAAAACAGATCTTTTACCTGAAAATTTTATGTAAAAAAAAAAGGGGGTTGTAAATGTGCTAGTCACAGACACAATTAAATCTTGTAAATCATGCAGATTTATCTCGCAATTCCTGTTTTTTCATTGGTTGATCTGAAGAACGTGACTCCATTCTCCCTCACGTAATGCTGTGACTTATTTGTCGCTAGTAACTTAAGTTTTTATCTTGAACAACGCAACTACGCAGTTTATGGACAGTGAACAACGTTATTACGTAGTTGTTGCAGCCGTGCACAAGGCTGTTTCTCAACCAGCGGTGTCGCGAGAGTTTAAACGGCAGACATCCCCTCCAGGGGAGGTACAACCCCTGTGTTGTCACGCTGGTCTTGTGTGTTTATACTGGAAGGACTGCTGGTTCTGGGGTGCTGTCAACTCTAGGACTGCTGGTGCTGGATGCTGTCAACCCCAGGACTGCTGGTTCTGGGGTGCTGTCAACTCTAGGACTGCTGGTGCTGGGGTGCTGTCAACCCCAGGACTGCTGGTGCTGGGGTGCTGTCAACCCCAGGACTGCTGGTGCTGGGGTGCTGTCAACCCCAGGACTGCTGGTGCTGTCAACCCCAGGACTGCTGGTGCTGTCAACCCCAGGACTGCTGGTGCTGTCAACCCCAGGACTGCTGGTGCTGGGGTGCTGTCAACCCCAGGACTGCTGGTGCTGGGGTGCTGTCAACTCTAGGACTGCTGGTGCTGGGGTGCTGTCAACCCCAGGACTGCTGGTGCTGGGGTGCTGTCAACCCCAGGACTGCTGGTGCTGGGGTGCTGTCAACTCTAGGACTGCTGATGCTGGGGTGCTGTCAACCCCAGGACTGCTGGTGCTGGGGCGCTGTCAACCCCAGGACTGCTGGTGCTGGGGCGCTGTCAACCCCAGGACTGCTGGTGCTGGGGTGCTGTCAACCCCAGGACTGCTGGTGCTGGGGTGCTGTCAACCCCAGGACTGCTGGTGCTGGGGTGCTGTCAACCCCAGGACTGCTGGTGCTGTCAACCCCAGGACTGCTGGTGCTGGGGTCCTGTTAATCCTAGGACTGGTGCTGGGGTCCTGTCAACCCTAGGACTGGTGCTGGAGTCCTGTCAACCCTAGGACTGGTGCTGGGGTCCTGTCAACCCTAGGACTGGTGCTGGGGTTCTGTCAACCCTAGGACTGGTGCCGGGGTCCTGTCAACCCTAGGACTGGTGCTGGGGTCCTGTCAACCCTAGGACTGGTGGTGGGGTCCTGTCAACCCTAGGACTGGTGCTGGGGTCCTGTTAACCCTAGGACTGGTGCTGGGGTCCTGTTAACCCTAGGACTGGTGCTGGGGTCCTGTCAACCCTAGGACTGGTGCTGGGGTCCTGTCAACCCTAGGACTGGTGTTGGGGTCCTGTAAACCCTAGGACTGGTGCTGGGGTCCTGTCAACCCTAGGACTGGCGCTGGGGTCCTGTCAACCCTAGGACTGGTGCTGGGGTCATGTCAACCCTAGGACTGGTGCTGGGGTCCTGTCAACCCTAGGACTGGTGCTGGGGTCCTGTCAACCCTAGGACTGTTGCTGGGGTCCTGTAAACCATAGGACTGGTGCTGGGGTCCTGTCAACCCTAGGACTGGTGCTGGGGTCCTGTCAACCCTAGGACTGGTGCTGGGGTCCTGTCAACCCTAGGACTGGTGCTGGGGTCCTGTCAACCCTAGGACTGGTGCTGGGGTCCTGTCAACCCTAGGACTGGTGCTGGGGTCCTGTCAACCCTAGGACTGGTGCTGGGGTTCTGTCAACCCTAGGACTGGTGCTGGGGTTCTGTCAACCCTAGGACTGGTGCTGGGGTCCTGTGAACCCTAGGACTGGTGCTGGGGTCCTGTCAACCCTAGGACTGGTGCTGGGGTCCTGTCAACCCTAGGACTGGTGCTGGGGTCCTGTCAACCCTAGGACTGGTGCTGGGGTCCTGTCAACCCTAGGACTGGTGCTGGGGTCCTGTCAACCCTAGGACTGGTGCTGGGGTCCTGTCAACCCTAGGACTGGTGCTGGGGTTCTGTCAACCCTAGGACTGGTGCTGGGGTCCTGTTAACCCTAGGACTGGTGCTGGGGTCCTGTCAACCCTAGGACTGGTGCTGGGGTCCTGTTAACCCTAGGACTGGTGCTGGGGTCCTGTCAACCCTAGGACTGGTGCTGGGGTCCTGTCAACCCTAGGACTGGTGCTGGGGTCCTGTCAACCCTAGGACTGGTGCTGGGGTCCTGTCAACCCTAGGACTGGTGCTGGGGTCCTGTCAACCCTAGGACTGGTGCTGGGGTCCTGTCAACCCTAGGACTGGTGCTGGGGTCCTGTCAACCCTAGGACTGGTGCTGGGGTCCTGTCAACCCTAGGACTGGTGCTGGGGTCCTGTTAACCCTAGGACTGGTGCTGGGGTCCTGTTAACCCTAGGACTGGTGCTGGGGTCCTGTCAACCCTAGGACTGGTGCTGGGGTCCTGTCAACCCTAGGACTGGTGCTGGGGTTCTGTCAACCCTAGGACTGGTGCTGGGGTTCTGTCAACCCTAGGACTGGTGCTGGGGTCCTGTTAACCCTAGGACTGGTGCTGGGGTCCTGTTAACCCTAGGACTGGTACTGGGGTCCTGTCAACCCTAGGACTGGTGCTGGGGTTCTGTCAGCCCTAGTACTGGTGCTGGGGTCCTGTCAACCCTAGGACTGGTACTGGGGTCCTGTCAACCCTAGGACTGGTGCTGGGGTCCTGTCAACCCTAGGACTGGTGCTGGGGTCCTGTCAACCCTAGGACTGGTGCTGGGGTTCTGTCAACCCTAGGACTGGTACTGGGGTCCTGTCAACCCTAGGACTGGTACTGGGGTCCTGTCAACCCTAGGACTGGTACTGGGGTCCTGTCAACCCTAGGACTGGTACTGGGGTTCTGTCAACCCTAGGACTGGTACTGGGGTCCTGTCAACCCTAGGACTGGTACTGGGGTCCTGTCAACCCTAGGACTGGTGCTGGGGTTCTGTCAACCCTAGGACTGGTGCTGGGGTTCTGTCAACCCTAGGACTGGTGCTGGGGTCCTGTTAACCCTAGGACTGGTACTGGGGTCCTGTCAACCCTAGGACTGGTACTGGGGTCCTGTTAGCCCTAGTACTGGTGCTGGGGTCCTGTTAACCCTAGTACTGGTGCTGGGGTCCTGTTAACCCTAGGACTGGTGCTGGGGTCCTGTCAACCCTATAACTGGTGCTGGGGTCCTGTTAACCCTAGGACTGGTGCTGGGGTCCTGTCAACCCTAGGACTGGTGCTGGGGTTCTGTCAACCCTAGGACTGGTGCTGGGGTCCTGTTAACCCTAGTACTGGTGCTGGGGTCCTGTTAACCCTAGTACTGGTGCTGGGGTCCTGTTAACCCTAGGACTGGTGCTGGGGTCCTGTTAACCCTAGTACTGGTGCTGGGGTCCTGTTAACCCTAGTACTGGTGCTGGGGTCCTGTTAACCCTAGTACTGGTGCTGGGGTCCTGTTAACCCTAGTACTGGTGCTGGGGTCCTGTTAACCCTAGTACTGGTGCTGGGGTCCTGTTAACCCTAGTACTGGTGCTGGGGTCCTGTTAACCCTAGGACTGGTGCTGGGGTCCTGTTAACCCTAGGACTGGTGCTGGGGTCCTGTTAACCCTAGGACTGGTGCTGGGGTCCTGTTAACCCTAGGACTGGTGCTGGGGTCCTGTTAACCCTAGGATTGGTGCTGGAGTCCTGTCAACCCTAGAACTGGTGCTGGGGTCCTGTTAACCCTAGGACTGGTGCTGGGGTCCTGTTAACCCTAGGACTGGTGCTGGGGTTCTGTCAACCCTAGTACTGGTGCTGGGGTCCTGTTAACCCTAGTACTGGTGCTGGGGTCCTGTTAACCCTAGGACTGGTGCTGGGGTCCTGTTAACCCTAGTACTGGTGCTGGGGTCCTGTTAACCCTAGTACTGGTGCTGGGGTCCTGTTAACCCTAGGACTGGTGCTGGGGTCCTGTTAACCCTAGGACTGGTGCTGGGGTCCTGTTAACCCTAGGACTGGTGCTGGGGTCCTGTTAACCCTAGGACTGGTGCTGGGGTCCTGTTAACCCTAGGACTGGTGCTGGGGTCCTGTTAACCCTAGTACTGGTGCTGGGGTCCTGTTAACCCTAGTACTGGTGCTGGGGTCCTGTTAACCCTAGGACTGGTGCTGGGGTCCTGTTAACCCTAGGACTGGTGCTGGGGTCCTGTTAACCCTAGGACTGGTGCTGGGGTCCTGTTAACCCTAGGACTGGTGCTGGGGTCCTGTCAACCCTAGGACTGGTACTGGGGTCCTGTTAACCCTAGGACTGGTGCTGGGGTTCTGTCAACCCTAGGACTGGTGCTGGGGTCCTGTTAACCCTAGGACTGGTGCTGGGGTTCTGTCAACCCTAGGACTGGTGCTGGGGTTCTGTCAACCCTAGGACTGGTGCTGGGGTCCTGTTAACCCTAGGACTGGTGCTGGGGTTCTGTCAACCCTAGGACTGGTACTGGGGTCCTGTCAACCCTAGGACTGGTACTGGGGTCCTGTCAACCCTAGGACTGGTACTGGGGTCCTGTCAACCCTAGGACTGGTACTGGGGTTCTGTCAACCCTAGGACTGGTACTGGGGTCCTGTCAACCCTAGGACTGGTACTGGGGTCCTGTCAACCCTAGGACTGGTGCTGGGGTTCTGTCAACCCTAGGACTGGTGCTGGGGTTCTGTCAACCCTAGGACTGGTGCTGGGGTCCTGTTAACCCTAGGACTGGTGCTGGGGTCCTGTCAACCCTAGGACTGGTACTGGGGTCCTGTTAGCCCTAGTACTGGTGCTGGGGTCCTGTTAACCCTAGTACTGGTGCTGGGGTCCTGTTAACCCTAGGACTGGTGCTGGGGTCCTGTCAACCCTATAACTGGTGCTGGGGTCCTGTTAACCCTAGGACTGGTGCTGGGGTCCTGTCAACCCTAGGACTGGTGCTGGGGTTCTGTCAACCCTAGGACTGGTGCTGGGGTCCTGTTAACCCTAGTACTGGTGCTGGGGTCCTGTTAACCCTAGTACTGGTGCTGGGGTCCTGTTAACCCTAGGACTGGTGCTGGGGTCCTGTTAACCCTAGTACTGGTGCTGGGGTCCTGTTAACCCTAGTACTGGTGCTTGGGTCCTGTTAACCCTAGTACTGGTGCTGGGGTCCTGTTAACCCTAGTACTGGTGCTGGGGTCCTGTTAACCCTAGGACTGGTGCTGGGGTCCTGTTAACCCTAGGACTGGTGCTGGGGTCCTGTTAACCCTAGTACTGGTGCTGGGGTCCTGTTAACCCTAGGACTGGTGCTGGGGTCCTGTTAACCCTAGGACTGGTGCTGGGGTTCTGTCAACCGTAGTACTGGTGCTGGGGTCCTGTTAACCCTAGTACTGGTGCTGGGGTCCTGTTAACCCTAGGACTGGTGCTGGGGTCCTGTTAACCCTAGTACTGGTGCTGGGGTCCTGTTAACCCTAGTACTGGTGCTGGGGTCCTGTTAACCCTAGGACTGGTGCTGGGGTCCTGTTAACCCTAGGACTGGTGCTGGGGTCCTGTTAACCCTAGGACTGGTGCTGGGGTCCTGTTAACCCTAGGACTGGTGCTGGGGTCCTGTTAACCCTAGGACTGGTGCTGGGGTCCTGTTAACCCTAGTACTGGTGCTGGGGTCCTGTTAACCCTAGTACTGGTGCTGGGGTCCTGTTAACCCTAGGACTGGTGCTGGGGTCCTGTTAACCCTAGGACTGGTGCTGGGGTCCTGTTAACCCTAGGACTGGTGCTGGGGTCCTGTTAACCCTAGGACTGGTGCTGGGGTCCTGTCAACCCTAGGACTGGTACTGGGGTCCTGTTAACCCTAGGACTGGTGCTGGGGTTCTGTCAACCCTAGGACTGGTGCTGGGGTCCTGTTAACCCTAGGACTGGTGCTGGGGTTCTGTCAACCCTAGGACTGGTGCTGGGGTTCTGTCAACCCTAGGACTGGTGCTGGGGTCCTGTTAACCCTAGGACTGGTGCTGGGGTTCTGTCAACCCTAGGACTGGTGCTGGGGTCCTGTCAACCCTAGGACTGGTGCTGGGGTTCTGTCAACCCTAGGACTGGTGCTGGGGTCCTGTCAACCCTAGGACTGGTGCTGGGGTCCTGTCAACCCTAGGACTGGTGCTGGGGTCCTGTCAACCCTAGGACTGGTGCTGGGGTCCTGTCAACCCTAGGACTGGTGCTGGGGTCCTGTCAACCCTAGGACTGGTGCTGGGGTCCTGTCAACCCTAGGACTGGTGCTGGGGTTCTGTCAACCCCAGGTTCCTCGTCAACTACGTTCTGACGAAGAAACAATAACTGTCTTGTTTACCCTTAGAACGATGATGTCAATAGACATCCAATACAGTGTTGGTAATTTTCAACAATATTTCTGTAAACAATGAATGATACATTCACAGGATGTTCGTGCTGTATCATTCTTATCGGGGTAACCATAACAGCGAATGATACATTCACCATATGTTTGTGCTCAAACATTCTTATCAGGATAACTATAACAATGAATGGTAGTCACCAGACGTTCGTGCTGCATCATTCTTACCAGCGTAACTAAGCAGCGAATGATACATTCAGTTGATGTTTGTGCTTCATCATTCTTATCAGGGTAACAAACAGCGAATGTTATACTCACCAGACGTTCGTGCTGCATCATTCATGCCAGAACAGCTATCTTAAATGATCAGTTTTGTTGACATTCACGGGAAAGCACCACGACTGTGGAGAGGTGCCAAAGGTAATTTGGTTTCTTAGACATTTCAAAGAAGACGTATTGGTCCTGGGACAATGATCACTTCCCAGGAAACCATAATTTTTAACGAGGTGGACCGGTACGCCAGCGGAAGGCCTCGGTCAAATAACCAAAAGCTCCAGCTGTGGGTCATCATATGACTAAGACCCGCGTCAGGAAACACTTGTCCTGTTTCCTGACAAACCTTATACCTATTTCTTGAAGACAACCCGGAGTCTTAAGACCCCTGGTTATCTTCCAGACCCCTGGTTGTCTTCCAGACCCCCCGGTTGTCTTCCAGACCCCCCTGGTTGTCTTCCAGACCCCCCTGGTTATCTTCAAGACCCCCCTGGTTGTCTTCCAGACCCCCCTGATTGTCTTCCAGACCCCCCTGGTTGTCTTCCAGACCCCCCTGGTTGTCTTCCAGACCCCCCTGGTTGTCTTCCAGACCCCCCTGGTTGTCTTATAGACCCCCCTGGTTGTCTTCCAGACCCCCCTGGTTGTCTTCAAGACCCCCCTGGTTGTCTTCAAGACCCCCCTGGTTGTCTTCTAGACCCCCCTGTTTGTCTTCCAGACCCCCCTGGTTGTCTTATAGACCCCCCTGGTTGTCTTCCAGACCCCCCTGGTTGTCTTCAAGACCCCCCTGGTTGTCTTCAAGACCCCCCTGGTTGTCTTCAAGACCCCCCTGGTTGTCTTCCAGACCCCCCTGGTTGTCTTCCAGACCCCCTGGTTATCTTCCAGACCCCCCTGGTTGTCTTCAAGACCCCTGGCTGTCTTCAAGACCCCCCTGGTTGTCTTCCAGACCCCCTGGTTGTCTTCCAGACCCCCCTGGTTGTCTTCCAGACCCCCCTGGTTGTCTTCCAGACCCCTCTGGTTGTCTTCCAGACCCCCCTGGTTGTCTTCCAGACCCCCCTGGTTGTCTTCCAGATCCCCTGGTTATCTTCAAGACCCCCCTGGTTGTCTTCAAGATCCCTGGTTGTCTTCAAGATCCCTGGCTGTCTTCAAAGACTGGGCAGGCGATGCAAAATGCCTCCAATAAAAAGTAGGGGCGCCATTGGTACACTAAGAGAAAACACCATAAGTGTCCGGGGCCCAAAACTGTTCAACAGCCTCCCATCAAGCATTAGGGGAATTGCCAATAAACCCCTGGCTGCCTTCAAGAGAGAGCTGGACAGATACTTAAAGTCGGTGCCGGATCAGCCGGGCTGTGGCTCGTACGTCGGACTGCGTGCGGCCAGCAGTAACAGCCTAGTTGATCAGGCCCTGATCCATCGGGAGACCTGGTCATGGACCGGGCCGCGGGGGCGTTGATCCCCGGAATAACCTCCAGGTAACTCCAGGTAAGACCCCCCTGGTTGTCTTCAAGAGGGAGCTGGACAGACACAAATTCAGTATCTGACCACCCGGGCTGTGGTTCCCACATTAGTTTACGTGTGACCAACAGTAGCAACCTGGGTGATCAGGTCCTGATCCACCACGAGGCCTGGTCATAGACCGCGCCGCGGGGGCACTGACCCCCCCTCGAACCTGAAGTAACAAGGTCTGACTCAAGGACGAGAACGGAAGGTGCGATTTATCTGATGGTGTCTTGATGCTGGCATCAAGACACCTTCCTCGAAGTGACGTATACTGGTGAGTGGGAAAACCTGCTTGATTCTACTCAACATAATGCTGCGTTACAGAGAGAATACTCAGAAACTGACTGAGGTAATCCATGAGAAAAACAACGAGGTAAGATAAGCACCTAACACATTCTCAGGCAGGTGATAACCTATCATATCTTAACGTTTCCCATTTATTCCTGCAGTTAAATGTTTATCAACGCAATGAGGAATGATACTAGAGACGGTGGAGGGCAGGAATTATACATTATGCAAATATCGCAAACCAAGCGATACAGGATGCGAAACCACGGGGGGGAGTAGAATGATAGCTCTAGGCCTTTCGTGTTGCAATCAACACATTATCAGGAGCTGGCAAAGTTGCAGAAAAAAGGAGGATGTCCGTGCTAATACGATCCCAGAGGATGTATTCACCGGAGTGAATATTAGCTCGGTTATTCTCCTTTTTCTCTGCAACTTTGCAAGCTCCTGATGTGTTGATTTCAACACGAAAGGCCTAGACCTATCATTCTACTCCCCCCGTGATGTCCTGCTGCAGTGGGCCAGTAGGTCTGCTGCAGCGGACCAGGCCTGGTGAATTGTTCAGTAGGCCTGGTGCACTGCTCAGTAGGCCTGGTGCACTGCTCAGTAGGCCTGGTGCACTGTTCAGTAGACCTGCTGCACTGTTCAGTAGGCCTGCTGCACTGTTCAGTAGACCTGCTGCACTGTTCAGTAGACCTGCTGCACTGTTCAGTAGACCTGCTGCACTGTTCAGTAGACCTGCTGCACTGTTCAGTAGACCTGCTGCACTGTTCAGTAGGTCTGCTGCAGCGGACCAGTAGGCCTGGTGCATTGTTCAGTAGGCTTGCTGCACTATTCAGTAGACCTGCTGCACTGTTCAGTAGGTCTGCCGCAGCGGACCAGTAGGCCTGGTGCATTGTTCAGTAGGCTTGCTGCACTGTTCAGTAGACCTGCTGCACTGTTCAGTAGGTCTGCTGCAGCGGACCAGTAGGCCTGGTGCATTGTTCAGTAGATCTGGTGCACTCTTCAGTAGGCCTGGTGCACTGTTCAGTAGGCTTGGTGCACTGTTCAGTAGGCTTGGTGCACTGTTCAGTAGGCTTGGTGCACTGTTCAGTAGGTCTAATGCACTGTTTAGTAGGCCTGGTGCACTGTTCAGTAGGTCTAATGCACTACTCAGTAGGCCTGGTGCACTGTTCAGTAGATCTGGTGCACTGCTCAGTAGGCCTGGTGCACTGTTCAGTAGGCCTGGTGCACCGTTCAGTAGGCCTGGTGCACTGTTCAGTAGGTCTAATGCACTGTTCAGTAGGTCTAATGCACTATTCAGTAGGCCTGGTGCACTGTTCAGTAGGACCAATGCACTGTTCAGTAGGCCTAATGCACTATTCAGCAGGCCTGGTGCCTCTGTATTTGATAAATGACATCAGAAGCATGGCTGGAACAAGTGTAGAAGCCTTCAAGAGGAAACTGGACAATATATTCACCAGGTGCCAGATCAACCAGGCTGTGAGAGATGTGGGGCAGCAGGCCTCCAGCAGCAACAGCCTGGCTGACCAGGTAAGCACCAGACGAGCCTGGCCCATGGTCGGGCTCAGAGTAGAGAAACTCGAAACTCTTCAAAGGTAAGGTAAAGATAAGACACACATGCAACAGTTTGGTATCTCTTCTGATTCTACCAACTTTTCTGTACTCGACTAAAGCCGCCGACTGTGTTGGCGAAACATCTGAAGATGAAGATATCTAACTGTTGCACGTCTCTCTACCCCTCATGGAAGGTTCCTTGATGTTGGTGAGGGGCTCTTGATTTAGGGAATTGGAACTGTGCTCCAGTTCCCCGAATTAAACGTGAATGCCTTCCACATCCCCCCCCGGGCGCTGTATAATCCTACGGGTTTAGCGCTTCCCCTTTGATTATAATAATAATAATGCACGTCTCTCTTAACAGTAGTAGTACAGCTTTCCCTTGTAGAGAAACAGGATACAAGAGTTTAAAACAGTGATCCTAACACGCACAGGTTTATAAGGGAGTACCTGGAGACCTGGAGTTTACCTGGAGAGAGTTCCGGGGGTCAACGCCCCCGCGGCCCGGTCTGTGACCAGGCCTCCTGGTGGATCAGAGCCTGATCTACCAGGCTGTTGCTGCTGGCTGCACGCAAACCAACGTACGAGCCACAGCCCGGCTGATCAGGAACTGACTTTAGGTGCTTGTCCAGTGCCAGCTTGAAGACTGCCAGGGGTCTGTTGGTAATCCCCCTTGTGTGTGCTGGGAGGCAGTTGAACAGTCTCGGGCCCCTGACACTTATTGTATGGTCTCTTAACGTGCTAGTGACACCCCTGCTTTTCATTGGGGGGATGGTGCATCGTCTGCCAAGTCTTTTGCTTTCGTAGTGAGTGATTTTCGTGTGCAAGTTCAGTACTAGTCCCTCTAGGATTTTCCAGGTGTATATAATCATGTATCTCTCCCTCCTGCGTTCCAGCTTTCCCTTATAGAGAAACAGAAGTTTAAAACAGTGATCCTAACACGCACAGGTTTATAAGGGAGTAGCACAGCTTTCCCTTATAGAGAAACAGAAGTTTAAAACAGTGATCCTAACACGCACAGGTTTATAAGGGAGTAGCACAGCTTTCCCTTATAGAGAAACAGAAGTTTAAAACAGTGATCCTAACACGCACAGGTTTATAAGGGAGTAGCACAGCTTTCCCTAATAGTGAAACATGATACAAGAGTTTAAAAACTAGGTGATGTACCCAGGAAGCAGAGTAGGTCAACGAAAGTTTTGGTGGCACTGATAATGGGTTAGTGAAGGTGCGTATCACGTCTGTATTATCACAAGGTCGTAAAAAAACATGAGCAACAGGTTTTTTTTTTTAAACGCTTGTGAAATACATGCTAAGACCTGTTATCCTGCCTCGGATCATTTCAAATCTCGGCTCATATCTCAAACTCACCCAAAAACCTATACTTAGGATCTACAAAGCAGTTTCGCTCCTCCTGGAGCCTTGTCGATGGTCCAGGAGACCGGAACGTCATCTCGGCTACCAACTTACTATAGATAGTTGCACTTGTGTCCCTTTACATATTGTCGGTAATTCTACCAACATATGTAGTACCTATTTACTGTTGAAAATGATACATAATACCGACAAGTTGTCAATCAAGACACATATGTAACAGTTGGGTTATCATGATGAAAGGTTTCGCCCACATATTCGGCTTCTTCAGTCGAATACAGTTAGCAGAAAAGTAATGATGTAATCAGTCCCTCAACCTTGGAGAAAAAAATATCTGAAGCAGTCAGTCCCTTAGTTCTGCTCCATGGAGCTGAACTCTTCTCCAGGCTGAGGGACTGACCACCTCGAATACTTGTTCTCCAAGGTAGAGGGACTGATTACATCTTTGCTTTGCCGCTAACTGTATTCGACTGAAGATGCCTACTGTGTGCGCAAAACCTTTCATCAAGATACCAAACTGTTGTACATGTATACCTGGAGAGGATTTCGGGGGTCAACGCCCTGGCGGTCCGGTCTGAGACCTGGCCTTGGGGTGGATCAGGGTCTGATCAACTAGGCTGTCACTGCTGGCTGCACGTAAACCAACGTAGGGACCATAGCCTGGCTAGTCAGGTACTGACTTTAGGTGCCAGTCCAAAGCCTTCTTGAAGTCAGCCAGGGGTCTACTGGTAATCCCCCCTTGTGATGAATGGTTTGAAAAACCGACAAGTTGAAGATTGAGACACTTTAGCAGCATATGGGAATCTTTATTCAAGAAACGTTTCGCCACACAGTGGCTTCATCAGTCCAATACGAAGAGGAAGGCGTAAGGAGAGGAGGAGTATGAGGTAATCAGTCCCTCAGCCTGGAGTCATAAGAACATAAGAAAGGAGGAACACTGCAGCAGGCCTGTTGGCCCATACTAGGCAGGTCCTTAACAATTCATCCCACTAACAAAACATTTGCCCAACCCAATTTTCAATGCCACCCAAGAAATAAGCTCTGATGTGAAAGTCCCACTCAAATACAACCCCTCCCACTCATGTACTTATCCAGCCTAAATTTGAAACTACCCAAAGTCCCAGCCTCAATAACCCAACTAGGTAGACTGTTCCACTCATCTACTACCCTATTTCCAAACCAATCCTTTCCTATGTCCTTTCTGAATCTAAACTTATCTAATATAAATCCATTACTGCAGGTTCTCTCTTGGAGAGACATCCTCAAGACCTTATTAATATCCCCTTTATTAATACCTATCTTCCACTTATACACTTCGATCAGGTCTCCCCTCATTCTTCGTCTAACAAGTGAATGTAACTTAAGAGTCTTCAATCTTTCTTCATAAGGAAGATTTCTAATGCTATGTATTAATTTAGTCATCCTACGCTGAATGTTTTCTAACGAATTTATGTCCATTCTGTAATATGGAGACCAGAACTGAGCTGCATAATCTAGGTGAGGCCTTACTAATGATGTATAAAGCTGCAGTATGACCTCTGGACTTCTGTTGCTTACACTTCTTGATATAAATCCCAGTAATCTATTTGCCTTATTACGTACGCTTAGGCATTGCTGTCTTGGTTTAAGGTTGCTGCTCACCATAACCCCCAAGTTCTTTTCGCAATCTGTATGGCTAAGTTCTACATCATTTAACTTATAAGTACTAGGGTTATGGGCACTTCCACGCTTCAGAACCTTGCATTTATCTACATTGAACTGCATCTGCCACTTTTCTGACCAAGAATAGAGTTTGTTTAAATCCTCCTGAAGTTCCATAACATCTACGTTTCAATCAATTATCCTACCTATCTTTGTGTCATCGGCGAATTTGCTCGTATCACTAGTAATTCCCTCATCAAGATCATTGATATATATTATAAACAACAACGGGCCCAAGACTGATACCTGTGGAACGCCACTTGTTACAGATCCCCACTCGGATTTAACCCCATTTATGGACACTCTCCGCTTCCTGTCAGTGATAAATTAGACACATGTGCAACTCTTGGGTATCTTTATTGAGGAAACGTTTCGCCACACAGTGGCTTCATCAGTCCATACATAGGAGAAACTTGAAGAACAGGAGGAGAATGAGGTAATCAGTCCCTCAACCTTGAGTCGATGTGTTCAGTCCATCAATCTTGAGTAGAATACGGCAGATGAGCGGAGAAGCAGCTTATAAACCGTATGGCAGGAGAGGTGCAACAGTCATAGGTGGTGTCACATTTGTTCAATGTGGAAGTAGGTTGTGCCCAAGAATTAGGCAAGCGAAGAATTCCTAAGTATTAAGATCCCAAGAAGTTGCAGTGTCTGACAGGTTTGTAGATGAATGGTTCAGTGAGCCATGACTCGATCCACGAGAGCACTTTTCCCCCAATGCCATGAGCTGCCACTTTCTTTAACAGTCTATGGTGCGGAACTCTATCAAAAGCCTTACTAAAATCTAAGTAAATAATATCAAATTCTTTATCGTGGTCAACAGCCTCAAAAGCTTTACTGAAGAAAGTTAATAAATTAGTTAGACAAGACCGGCCTCTTGTGAATCCATGCTGAGTATCATTAATCAAGCTATGCTTATCGAGATGGCTTCTTATAATCTCAGCTATAATTGACTAGTAATTTGCCTACAATTGAGGTCAGGCTTATTGGGCGGTAATTTGACGGTAACGACTTGTCCCCTGTTTTAAAAATAGAAATTACATTAGCCATCTTCCACATATCAGATACTACACCTGTTTGAAGAGATAAATTAAAAATATTAGTTAATGGTTCACAGAGTTCCATTTTGCATTCCTTAAGAACCCTTGAAAAAACCTCATCAGGACCCGGCGACTTATTTTGCTTCAGTCTGTCTATCTGCTTCACAACCATTTCACTAGTGACTGTGATGTTACATAATTTATCTTCTTCTAGCCTACTATAAAAATTAATTACTGGAATATTGTTAGTGTCTTCCTGTGTAAAAACTGAGAGAAAATAATTATTAAAAATCGAGCACATTTCATTCTCTTTGTCAGTAAGGTGCCCATAGTTATTTTTAAGGGGACCTATCTTATCTCTAACTTTTGTTCTATAGACCTGGAAAAAACTTTTTGGGTTAGTTTTAGAATCCCTAGCAACTTTAATTTCATAGTCCCTTCTAGCTTTTCTTATCCCCTTTTTAATATCCCTCTTAATGTCAATATACTGATTCATAAGATGACCCTCACCTCTATTGATACGCCTATAAATTCCTTTCTTATGCCCTAGTAGATATTTGAGCCTATTATTCATCCATTTTGGGTCATTTCTATTTGATCTAATTTCTTTATATGGGATAAAAGTTCTTTGAGCAGCATGTATAGTGTTCAGAAAACTGTCATATTGATAGCTCACTTCGTTACCCCAGTCAACAGATGATAAGTGTTCTCTAAGCCCATCGTAATCTGCTAAGCGAAAATCTGGGACTGTTACTGAGTTATCGCTACTATCGTACTTCCATTCAATGCTAAATGTAATTGATTTGTGGTCGCTAGCACCCAGTTCCTCTGAAATTTCTGAATTATTAACAAGGGATTCATTGTTTGCCGTAACTAAGTCAAGCAGGTTATTTCCCCTTGTAGGTTCTGTCACAAACTGCTTCAAAAAACAATCCTGAACTACTTCTAAGAAGTAGTATGATTCTAAATTCCCAGTCAAGAAATTCCAATCAATATAACTAAAGTTAAAGTCTCCTAGAATTAATACATTATCGTGCCTTGTGGCCTTAACAATTTCCTCCCATAGTAGTCTCCCCTGGTCCCTATCTAAGTTTGGGGGACGGTATATCACTCCTAAAATCAGTTTTTCATGCCCCTCTGAAAATTCTATCCAAACAGACTCTGTATGTGTTACTTCAGACTTAATACCCGTTTTTATGCAACAGTTCAAGCGATCTCGGACATACAATGCCACCCCACCCCCCTTCCCGATACTTCTATCTACTTGGAACAATTTAAAACCCTGAATATGATGTGTTCAGTCCATCAATCTTGTAGAATGTACAGCATAGGGCCGTAGACTTGGCTTATATACTTTAGTGAGGTGAGGTGAAGCAGGCGGAGGCGGGGTCATAGTGGTACCATCCACTAGTCGAAGTAGGTCTTCGTCCAAAGGTTGAACAAGTGTTGAAGAATTCTTTGTAACAAGATCCCATGATGCTGCAGTGTCTGACAGTTGTGATGAATGGTCTGAAAAACCGACAAGTTGAAGATTGAGACACTTATGCAGCATATGGGAATCTTTATTCAGGAAACGTTTCGCCACACAGTGGCTTCATCAGTCCAATACAAAGAGGAAGGCGTAAGGAGAGGAGGAGTATGAGGTAATCAGTCCCTCAGCCTGGACTTGTTCAACCTTTGGACGAAGACCTACTTCGACTAGTGGATGGTACCACTATGACCCCGCCTCCGCCTGCTTCACCTCACCTCACTACAGTATATAAGCCAAGTCTACGGCCCTATGCTGTACATTCTACAAGACTGATGGACTGAACACATCGACTCCAGGCTGAGGGACTGATTACCTCATACTCCTCGTCTCCTTACGCCTTCCTCTTTGTACCGGACTGATGAAGCCACTGTGTGGCGAAACGTTTCCTGAATAAAGATCCCCATATGCTGCATAAGTGTCTCAATCTTCAATCCCCCCTTATGTATGCTGCGAGGCAGTTGAGTCTTGGCCCCCTGACACTTACTGTGTTGTCTCAGTGTACTCGTGGCTTCATCTACCCACTAAGTGAACAGGCGCAGCAGATGCAAGACTCGTCCTGCCTGGAAATTGATCCCTGGTACCTTCGATTGTGAACCAAGCGCTTTCTCAAACTTTAAAATAAACAATATTAATGGGGGCGGAACTAAGCCCTTACGAGGCCAGAGAAATGAGAGGTAATCATGTTCGACCCGAGGGAAGGGAGGGCAGCTCTCATTCCTTTGATCAAAAGTCCTTCACCAGAATCAATACATCCGCAATAAGGTTAACTCAAAATACGCCACAAGACGTGGACTGCACATCAACAATGTGTTTGGTCTGGCACCGGACCGAGGGGGCACTGAACCATAAGAACATAAGAATGGAGGAACATTGAAGGCCTACTGGTCCAATCTCTTCTTGAAGCTACCCAGGGTCCTAGAGGATCCCAGGACGGGGTCGAAATATACAGATCAATCAACTTCTGGTGTTTCTGTCCCCATGTGGGTTATTACTGAGTATTAACACGTGCTCGTTACACTTTATTCATAAGAATGGAGGAACACTGTGACAGGCCTACTGGTCCATTAAGAATAAAAAGGTACAATACAATGACTGGAACAATACACAAATAACCCGCACATGCAAGAGAGAAGCTTACAACGACGCTTCGGTCCGTCTTGGACCATTTACATAGTCACACTAACACAAAAGAGTGAGGGAGCAAGTATATAAAGGCGAGGACGACAGGAACGGGACAGAGAAAGGAGGAAAAAATGCCCATATTAAGCAGGTCTTTCTCAATACCACTCATTACATTCCTCCCAAGCATTTGCTTCAAGAGTCCTTCAGGAGTCTTGCTTCAGGTATTAACTTCAAGGGTCCTTCAGGAGTCTTGCTTCAGGTATAAACTTCAAGGGTCCTTCAGGAGTCTTGCTTCAGGTATAAACTTCAAGGGTCCTTCAGGAGTCTTGCTTCAGCTATTTAGATATATTCAACGAACAATCTAGCTAAACTAAGCAAGACGGATATCCCAGAGTTTCTATATAACATTAATAAATGTTATATAGAAATTGAGACACATGTGCGGCGTCTGGTTGTCTTTGTTGTGGACGTTTCGCCATCCAGTGGCTGGCTGGATGGCGAAACGTCTATGATGGGGATGCCCGGGTGTTGTGCATGTGTCTTAATTTCATCTTGTCGGTATTATATACAACTCTTGTACTACTACTACTACTACCACCACCTCTTCCTGCCTATATACAGCCGTCCTGCTCCACCTCTGGTTAGTGTGACTTTGTCAATGGTCCAAGTCGGACCGAAACGTCGTCGTAAGCTTCTCTCTTTTATGTGCGGGTTATTTGTGTATCTATATAACATTACTCACCGCCAAACAGCGCCTCCGGAAACAGTATGGGGGGACAGCCCGTAACCCCAGACCTCCACTCTCCCACCCCCACCGTTCCTTCCTCCAGTAGAACGCTGTGACGGTATCCCTACTTAGAAACTCGGCGAAGATTTGGATGGGATTTTTAATCCGGAGGGTTAGCCAATAGTAACAGCCTAGTTGATCAGGTCCTGATCCACCGGGAGGCCTGGTCGTGGACCGGGCCGCGGGGGCGTTGATTCCCGGAATACCCTCCAGTTAGACCCAGTCAGTGCGTGATCGAGGTCTTATTTCCATTGTGGTCCTTCAATCTTGTCCCCCCAGGATGCCACCCACACCAGTCCATTAACTCCCTGGTACATACTTACTACTAGGTGAATAGTGGCAGCAGGTGTAAGGAAACATTGAATATGTTTCCACCCGGCCGGGGACTGAACCACGGACATTCAAGTGTGAGGCGAGTGTTACATATCAAGCAACAGGTACACATAATTACAATCATACAGAGTGCAAATTACCCAAGATAACCCCCAAAAAAATGTCAGACAGGCCTTTGTAGCTCCCGCAGCTGACACTATATACGTAACTCATCCTGTGTGATGGAATATGACAGGGAAATATACCACGGAACAGGTGGGGAAATACTGCTAGTTCTCCCTACAATGTCACTAAAACAACAACAATAATAATAATAATCTATTTATACAAGTAATGTACAAGGTATACCGGCTTGGCTGACATCAAAGACACTACTATATAGAAAACCCCTTCTTATGCAGAGCATTTTCCGTAAATTAGGTCAAGTTTGTTCCAGGACGCTGCAGCAGCAGCAGTAGCAGCAGCAGCAACAGCAGCAGCAGCAGCAGCAACAGCAACAGCAGCAGCAACAGCAGCAGCAGCAGCAGCAGCAGCAGCAGCAGTAGTAGTAGTAATAGTAGTAGTATAGTAATAGTAGTAGTATAGTAATAGTAGTAGTAATAGTAGTATAGTAATAGTAGTAATAGTAGTAATAGTAGTAGTAGTAGTAGTAGCAGTAGTAGTAGTAGTAGTAGTAGTAGCAGTAGTAGTAGTAGTAGTAGTAGTAGTAGTAGTAGTAGCAGCAGCAGCAGCAGTAGTAGTAATAGTAATAGTAGTAGTAATAGTAGTAGTAATAGTAGTAGTAATAATAGTAGTAGTAGTAGTATTATCATACAGAATAGAGTAGCAGCACATTACTGGTGTTCCCACAATGTTAACTATTATATAAAGTAGATAAGCCCCACAATATAACTATCACAGACAGTAGTAACACTGTACACAGCTTACTCAGTGAAGACTTCCGCTAATACAAACATTATACATGACCTTAACACTCGCGTACCGGTCATCTACACACTTCCTGTTGTGTAAGAATGGTATGTGTGTGATGAATGGTTTGAAAAACCGACAAGTTGAAGATTGAGACACTTATGTAACATATGGGAATCTTTATTCAGGAAACGTTTCGCCACACAGTGGCTTCATCGACTCCAGGCTGAGGGACTGATTACCTCAAACTGATGAAGCCACTGTGTGGCGAAACGTTTCCTGAATAAAGATTCCCATATGTTGCATAAATGTCTCAATCTTCAAGAATGGTATACAATACCGACAAGATGAAATTAAGACACATGTGCAACATCTGGGTATCTTTATTGTAGACGTTTCGCCAACCAGTACATAGTTCTCCTGTCTTCAAGTTATGTCCTGAATTTGTATTGATAAAGCCACTGGATGGCGAAACGTCTACAATAAAGATACCCAGATGTTGCACATGCGTCTCAATTTCATCTGAGTATCTTTATAGATGCCCAGATATGTCTAATTACTTAAGAACTAGGTACAAGGGACAGGGGGGACATAACAGTTAAATTTGGAGCACTTCCTGATTAATTACAGTGGTTAACTCTAAGTACTATTATTAACAACACTAAAAAGGCACAATACCATGACTGCAACAATACACAAATAACCCGGACATAGGAGTGAGGAGCTTACCATGATGTTTCGGTCCGACCTGGACCAGTAACTAGCCACGGGGAAGGGCAAAATTTAGGAGATCCATACAGGGCATGGAAAGTAATCAGGTTAGATCCGAGGAATGTAAGGGCAGTCCCAATGACTTCAACAGCATTCCTTAAAGGGAGAACTGCCACAGAATTAATGACACGAGTAAAAATGTTGATTAACGGACAACTGTGTATAACGACGTGCCATTAATTGTATAAAGATGGGCAGCATATGGATATACCTTCGATGAGCTGTGTGTGTTTTTTTACTTCCGGAGCCCGGCCATGGACCAGGTTCGTCTGGTGCTAGCCTGGTCAACCAGGCTGTTGCTACTGGTAGTCTGCTGCCCCACATATCCATCACAGCCTGGTTGATCTGGCACCTGGTGAAGATACTTGTCCAGTTTCCTATTGAAGACGTCTGCACTTGTTCCAGCAGTGTTTCTGACATCTTCTGGTAAGATGTTGAATAATCTGGGGCCAGGGATGCTTATACAGTGTTCCCTTATATAGACAGACTGGTTATAAATGACCATAATTTTTAAAGGGGTGGACCGGTAAGCCAGCGGAAGGCCTCGGTCAGATGACCAAAAGCTCCAAAGGCGGGTCATCATCTGACTAAGACCCGCGTCAGGAAACATTTGTCCTGTTTCCTGACGAACCTTACCTAACCTAACCTGTGTTCTCTTATTGTGCCCACTGCACCTACTGAGACGTTTCACTCATCAGGAGCTCCTGGCGAGCAAAAAGTCTGCTAAATGAACGTTCTCCATCAGGTCAGCAACCGGGAGACCTCAGATGCGACTACAGGTAACGTTGCACCTTGAAAAAACACATGCAATTACGTAATTTACGTCACCTACGCAGTAAGCTACTGATATGTGTCGAAACGTTTCTTCAATAAAGATTCCCATATGACTGACCAACTCAAAACTTTAAGGGTGATGGACTGATTACATTGTCTTCAAGTATCTTCTGCTTCTATCAACTTTTCTGTACTTGACTGAAGAAGCCTACTGTGTAGGCGAAACGTTTCATAATAAAGATACCTAACTGTTGCATATGTGTCTTACCTAACAAAGATTCCCATATGTTTCACAAGTGTCAATTCTTCAACTTGCCGGTTTTCAAAACCCTTCACCACTTCTTCAGTCGAGTAGAGGAGAGAGAGCAGAACATCTCTACTGATTCAGCTGTCTCCTCTGTACTAGACTGAAGCAGCCTACTGTCGAGGCGAAACGTTCACAATATACCTGTCGCAAATGTGTCTTATCAACTTATCAGTATTGTATACCATTATCATATTTATAAAGGTGGACGTATGGGGGAAGAGGGAACCTTGAAGCGTTTATCTACAATCAATGTTGACTTAAGTTGTCTCGTCAACATGTAAGATGACAGGTAATTCTTACAAATATCTGTTTACATTCACTACATACACACCTGCCATTGAACATTAAAATGGTATAAAATACCGACAGGTTGTTAGGTGTAAAGTAAAAGGACACAAGTGCAACTAATGTGACATTTATTGTGGCAACGTTTCGCTCTCCAGGAGCTTTATCAAGCCATTACAAACAATACATGGACACAGAGGGTATATAAAGGCTCAGAGTGAGGTGAATACTAGTGAGGTACCATTTCGATGTTCACTAGTGGTAGTAGTAGTAGTAGTAGTAGTAGTGGTAGTGACAAAAGTAATACAATATGGTAGAGCAATTAATTCGTACATCAAAGACTGCAAGAAAAGAGCTCTTCAGATCATCAGTTCTCCACGCATCAACACCGCTCCCAACAAAGTTATAATTCTTCCCAACAGCCAGGTTGCACTAAACGTCTCAAAAGTACTTTCACAAGCTAACACCAGAGTCGCCATCGCTTCTACCACTTCAATAAAGGATATAACCAGGACAAAACCCAAGCACCACGAACCAGTCAATGCAGGAGTTTACACTATACCCTGTGGAGGCTGTGACAAGATCTACGTAGGTGAAACAGCAAGAAACCTCGACACCCGCCTCAATGAACACATATACGCATGTAGGAACGACAACTTAAACAACGCCTGTGTACAACACCGAAATTCCACCAATCATCTTATGAAATTCAGAGACGCCCAAGTAGTGATAAAAGAAACGAATTTCCGCACACGCAAGTGCCTTGAATCAGCACTGATCGCTGTTTCGAATACAATTAAACAAAACAACGGCAGCTTCACCATCTCCGAAGTCTTAGCAAGAATCCTCCTGAAAACAGTAAACCCTGCCATCACATAGTCTCTCCTGTTATACTACACACAGGTTGTTAGGTAAGACACATATGCAACAGTTAGGTATCTTTATTTCGAAACGTTTCGCCTACACAGTAGGCTTCTTCAGTCGAGTACAGAATATTATTATAATCAAAAAGAAGCGCTAAGCCACAAGGGCTATACAGCGCTGCAGGGTAGGGAAGGAAGCGAGGGTATTGGATGGCAGAAGGGAGGAGGGATGATCAGCCGGTTACAGAAAACAGCGGGGCAGGGGATAGTACGGGGGTAGAGGGTAGCAAGAGATTGAAGTAGAAAGGGCTGAAGGTATCAGAATTTGTGAAGTAAGTCAGTTGTTGTCAAAAAGTCAATGAGAGTGTCCGGATGAAAGGTGGGTCCATCAGCGAGAAGGGAAGGTAAAGAGAGAGCAGCGGAGCGAAGACGACGACAGAGGTAAATTCTGCGTGCTCGTTGATAAAGTGGGCAGTCCAACAGAATGTGGCTGACTGATAATGGAGCTTGGCAATTCTCACAGAGAGGAGCAAGACGCCTCTCCATGAGATATCCATGAGTAAGACGAGTATGGCCAATGCGAAGACGGGAGAGAGTAGTCTCCCAACCTCGACACTGGTGATAAGAAGGTAGGTCATGTACTGCTGACCGCGCAGCAGTGTCTGCCTGTTCATTGCCCTGTACGTCAACATGACCAGGGACCCAACAAAAAACAATATCTTTATGTGCAAGAAAGGTATAAAATACCGACAATATGAAAGTTAAGACACATGTGCAACATCTGGATATCTTTATTGTAGACGTTTCGCCATCCAGTGGCTTTATCAATACAGATTCTAGGACATAATAGGAAGACAGAAGAACTATATACAAAAGATGAGGTAATCAGTCCCTCGGCCTTGGAGTTAGTGTTCACAGCATCGTGGTGGAGGAGAATCTGGAGGAGATTCTCCTCCACCACGATGCTGTGAACACTAACTCCAAGGCCGAGGGACTGATTACCTCATCTTTTGTATATAGTTCTACTGTCTTCCTATTATGTCCTAGAATCTGTATTGATAAAGCCACTGGATGGCGAAACGTCTACAATAAAGATATCCAGATGTTGCACATGTGTCTTAACTTTCAATATCTTTATGCTTGGTAAAGATGCGGCGTAGCCAAAGTTGGATACGGAGGACTAAGGGGTGAGGTGTATCAAATTTTTGTATAGCCTGTAAAGCACTAAGGGAGTCTGAGACAACCACAAATGATGACACAGGCATAGTCGAGTACAGAAAAGTTGATAAAAGCAGAAGATACTTGAAGACGATGTAATCAGTCCATCACCCTTAAAGTTTTGAGGTGGTCAGTCCCTCAGTCTGGAGAAGAGTACTGTTCCACAGTTTGACAGGATGGAGCCTTATATAGCGCCAGGAGGTGAGATGTAGGTCACTAGTAGAGGTAAGAATGTAGTCGTTGGAAGGTCAGGTCCCTCTCAAATCCAGCCATTCTCACTAGTAGAAGTTGACAAAGTTGATTTCAGGTCTGTACCAAGATAAGATACCCTTGTGTTGCAGTGTCTGACAGTGAACATTAAAATGGTATAAAATACCGACAGGTTGTTAGGTAAGACACACATGCAACAGTTAGGTATCTGTGTAGGCGAAACGTTTCGAAATAAAGATACCTAACTGTTGCATATGTCTTACCTAACAACCTGTCGGTATTTTATACCATTTTAATGTTCAACCATATTTATGTTAGGGCTTATACGGCGCCTGGGGAATGGAAGGTATTATTATTATTCTCATGGGAGACTACCAATCCTGTGGGAGTTATAAAGCACCTGGGATATGGGAGATAATCAAGTTCAATCCTTGCATCAACATCCCTTTACTGGTATAGAGAAGCCCCGACCTTGGCAGCGTTAAATTTTCATTAGCGAGGTAATACAAGACCCCGACACTGCTGTCATAACGCCGGGGCTGCAACAACTCTCATCCCACACCTGTGGTATACCACTGAAATGTTTCCAGAGTTTTCCTACCTGCTCTCATAGCCTGACCAATCTTGTCTGGTGCTTGTCTGGTTAACCAGGCTCTTGCTGCTGGCGGCCCGCTGGCCTACATACCACAACCTGGTTGATCTCTCACACTTGCAGGATGCACTGCAAACTGGAAATAATTGCTTCGGTCCATTCCTAGACCATTATCAAATCACTAAGTCTCCTTTATTTATGTTCATACAAAATAAAGAATAACTCAACCTCTTGGCCAATACTCATGAAAGGTGAAATGTTGTGTTGACAAGTTGATAAGACACATGCAACACGAAGGTATCTTTATTCCCAAACGTTACGCCTACACAGTAGGCTTCCTCAGCCTAGTACAGAGGCAGCAGAAGCTATAGAAGTTTTTACCTGGGCAATTTGTCAGTATGAACATCAAAATGGTATACAATACCGACAGGTTGTTAGGTAAGACACATATGCAACAGTTAGACAACTTTATTCCGAAACGTTTCGCCTACACAGTAGGCTTCTTCAGTCGAATACAGAAAGTAGGCAGGAACAGTAGAGATGTGAAGACGATGTAATCAGTCCATCACCCTTGTAGTCGTAGAATTTGAGGTTGTCAGTTCCTCGGCCTGGAGAAGATCAGTTCCATAGTCAGGAACTATCTGACTATGGAACTGAACAACCTCAAATTCTACGACTACAAGGGTGATGGACTGATTACATCGTCTTCACTTCTCTACTGTTCCTGCCTACTTTCTGTATTCGACTGAAGAAGCCTACTGTGTAGGCGAAACGTTTCGGAATAAAGTTGTCTAACTGTTGCATATGTGTCTTACCTAACAATTTGTCAGTATATAAACTACTGTACATACTAGTACATACATGTCGCGTGGGCACTTAATGGAGATATAGGAGTAAGGAATACACTCGTCGGAAGGTTGGTACACGTATATTGGCAGAGTCTTGAGGGGAGGGTAGCCCAGCCTACCTGTTTGGTTGTATGCCTGAGGACGGAGTGAGAGCGAGTCCACTCATACCCTACTCACATGGGCATAGCCTGGTGACGTCACAAACTAGCCACTGAGCCTAGCTGAAGGGATCCTATATATAATATAGGTGATACAACTTATGATATACTACACAACTATATTACACAGGAATTCAGCAACCCTACTGATATACGATGTACTGTGTACACAAGTAACTCAAACACAGGGGAATCTTTCGAGAAGGTTTGGTCCATTGCCTGGTCAAAGATGAAAATTAGACGTGGGCAACATCTGGGTATCTATTGCAGACGTTTCGCCAACCAGTGGCTTTACCAGTACAAGTTCAAGGACATTACTGACAGACAGTAGAATTATATACAAAAGATGAGGTAATTAGTCCCTGGGAAGGTTTGAAACCCCTCGACCTGTACTAGCTGGAAAATAAGGACCCCAACGGAAACAAGTCACTATCTGACTTTCTAGGGTTATTCTAGGTTGTCTACACATATGCTGCTATGTATGATAATGTAACTGTATTTGTGTATACCTGATTATTATAATATTATAATCATGGGGAGCACTAAACCCATAGGGTTATACAGCGTCCGTGGGAGGGGGGGGAGATGTGGAAGGTATTCAGGCTTAATTTAGGAACTGGAGCATAGATCCAATTCCCTAGATCAAGAGCCCCTCACAAGCATCAAGGAACCTCCATTGAGGGGTGTGTATACCTGAATAATCTTGATGAAATTAAGACACATGTGCAACATCTGGGTATCTTTACTGTAGACGTTTCGCCATCCAGTGGCTTTATCAATACAAATTCCAGGACATAACTTGAAGACAGTAGAACTATGTACTGAATCATCTTACTTGTACATTATAATAAACACCTGGAGTTTTATTACAGAGGGACTGGTCTAGTCTGCTCACACAAAATATCGTAGGGGTTCTTAAATGGAGATATCGAGGGTTGAAGGTAGACACACTTGTTGGATGGTAACATATATATTGTCAGACTGTGATGATGAATGTGGAGCCCAGCCTCTGCCTGTCTTCGCCTGTAGGTCTACGCCGACTGAGTGAGAGCGGGGCAGAGGTATGAGCCTACACATGTGCATCCTGTGACGTCACACAAAGCCACAGACCTACAAGGGATCTCGTATCTAAAGCACAAGGATGATACTAATATGCTATGCTATATAATACAGGGATCAGCAACTATGCTGACAAAATGTTTCCTAAGAACGTAAGAGTTTGGCTGACGGTGCAAAATACCTGAAAACCAGGGGATGCAAAGAGTAAAACAGGGGAAAAACTCAATAAATGTGAAGGGACCAAGACTCTTCAACATCTTCCCTTCATAAAGTGCATTACCAATATAGCACTGGTTGTCTTCAAGAAGGAGCTAGACAAGTAGTGCCTGATCAGCTGGGATGTGTTGCTCGCACTGGACTATGCGGCTAGCACCAATAGCCTAGTTGATCACGTCATCCCCCGGGAGGCCTGGTCTGGAACCGGGCCACGAGGGCGTTGGCCCTCTGAACACACATAAGAACATAAGAAGGAACACTACAGCAGGCCTACAGGCCCATACGAGGCAGGTCCAAGTTTCCTACCGGCGTAAGCCAATGCCCCAACCTAGTCAGGTCAGAAGAATTTAGACACTTATGCAACATATGGGAATCTTTACTGAAGAAACGTTTCGCCACACAGTGGCTTCATCAGTCCAATACAAAGTAGAAATGGGTAAGGAGAGTAGAAGTTTGAGGTAATCAGTCCCTCAACCTAGAATCGATGTGTTCAGTCCATCACTCTTGTCAGGTCACATTCACTTAAGGAAGGAGCACGGCATCTGACCTAATAGCACAAGCTAGTCAGGTCCAACTCACACCCACCCACACCCACTCATGTATTTATCTAACCTATTTTTAAAACTACACAACGTTTTAGCCTCTATAACTGTACTCGGGAGTTTGTTCCACTCATCCACAACTCTATTACCAAACCAGCGCTTTCCTATATCCTTCCTGAAACTGAATTTTTCCACACCATAAACGAACAATAAATTCTCAGATGTAATGATTTAGAAACAAGCAGAAAAAACGTAACACTTGTGCAATGTTTGGTAATTTTTATTGGGTGAAACGTTTCCTCAATAAATTCCAAAACGTTGTACAAGTTTCGTTCTTCTGATAAAGCCGTTAAATGGTGAATATTCTCAGTAAAATGCCACTAAACACATATTTCTTAATATAATTGTTAGAGTGTACTCTCTCAAGTAGATAAAAACGGTCAGGTAGTGATTCAGTTTGGCCTCAAATACCTCTATTTACAATATTACTGCAACACAAAGGTCAGGTAGTGATTCAAGTTTGGCCTCAAATACCTCTATTTACAATATTACTGCAACACAAAGGTCAGGTAGTGATTCAGTTTGGCCTCAAATACCTCTATTTACAATATTACTGCAACACAAAGGTCAGGTAGTGATTCAAGTTTGGCCTCAAATACCTCTATTTACAATATTACTGCAACACAAAGGTCAGGTAGTGATTCAGTTTGGCCTCAAATACCTCTATTTACAATATTACTGCAACACAAAGGTCAGGTAGTGATTCAAGTTTGGCCTCAAATACCTCTATTTACAATATTACTGCAACACAAAGGTCAGGTAGTGATTCAAGTTTGGCCTCAAATACCTCTATTTACAATATTACTGCAACACAAAGGTCAGGTAGTGATTCAAGTTTGGCCTCAAATACCTCTATTTACAATATTACTACAACACAAAGGTCAGGTAGTGATTCAGTTTGGCCTCAAATACCTCTATTTACAATATTACTGCATCACAAAGGTCAGGTAGTGATTCAGTTTGGCCTCAAATACCTCTATTTACAATATTACTGCAACACAAAGGTCAGGTAGTGATTCAAGTTTGGCCTCAAATACCTCTATTTACAATATTACTGCAACACAAAGGTCAGGTAGTGATTCAAGTTTGGCCTCAAATACCTCTATTTACAATATTACTGCAACACAAAGGTCAGGTAGTGATTCAAGTTTGGCCTCAAATACCTCTATTTACAATATTACTGCAACACAAAGGTCAGGTAGTGATTCAGTTTGGCCTCAAATACCTCTATTTACAATATTACTGCAACACAAAGGTCAGGTAGTGATTCAAGTTTGGCCTCAAATACCTCTATTTACAATATTACTGCAACACAAAGGTCAGGTAGTGATTCAAGTTTGGCCTCAAATACCTCTATTTACAATATTACTGCAACACAAAGGTCAGGTAGTGATTCAAGTTTGGCCTCAAATACCTCTATTTACAATATTACTGCAACACAAAGGTCAGGTAGTGATTCAAGTTTGGCCTCAAATACCTCTATTTACAATATTACTACAACACAAAGGTCAGGTAGTGATTCAGTTTGGCCTCAAATACCTCTATTTACAATATTACTGCAACACAAAGGTCAGGTAGTGATTCAGTTTGGCCTCAAATACCTCTATTTACAATATTACTGCAACACAAAGGTCAGGTAGTGATTCAAGTTTGGCCTCAAATACCTCTATTTACAATATTACTGCAACACAAGGGTCAGGTAGTGATTCAGTTTGGCCTCAAATACCTCTATTTACAATATTACTGCAACACAAAGGTCAGGTAGTGATTCAGTTTGGCCTCAAATACCTCTATTTACAATATTACTGCAACACAAAGGTCAGGTAGTAATTCAGTTTGGCCTCGAATACCTCTAACACTTGTTGTTGGAATGTTTCTGACATATGAATGAAGTCTCAAGTTGTGATGAATGGTTTGAAAAACCGACAAGTTGAAGATTGAGACACTTATGTAGCATATGGGAATCTTTATTCAGGAAACGTTTCGCCACACAGTGGCTTCATCAGTCCAATACAAAGAGGAAGGCCTTCCTCTTTGTATTGGACTGATGAAGCCACTGTGTGGCGAAACGTTTCCTGAATAAAGATTCCCATATGCTACATAAGTGTCTCAATCTTCAAGTCTCAAGTTACAGCTGGTCGTGAGTATCATGTACATGTCGTTGGTAGCTCCACATTATCTAAAACTCATTATCCTTGAAAACGACTGACTGCTCATGTTGTGCCTGTAAGCTCTTCTACCTTTGCTGGCTTTATACTTTTAATATTCCCGAAGCCTGGCCCAGTCTGGTGCTTGCTGGTCAACCAGGTTGTTGCTGCTGCTGTTGGTGGCCCGTATATTCATCAATATTCTTCACCGTTCTCCTTTGTATGGACTGATGAAGCCACTGTGTGGCGAAACGTTTCCTCAGTAAAGATACCCAAGTGTTGCACATGTGTCTAATTTATCAACTTGTCGGTTCTCTGAACCATTCATCTACTCTCCATCACAGCCTAGTTGATCAGGCACTGGTGGATTACATTTAGGTTTCCTCTTGAAGACTTCTACACTAACTACCTTCTGGGCGATCATTTTTTTCAAAAAGTTTCATAACTAGCCTCGTTTAAGTTACATTTCACTATTATTATCATAACTAAGCGCCAATTTAATAACTTATACTGATGTATATGTACACATTGTTACCAATAAACGAAATTTAAAAAAATACATATAGGACCCCAATGGAAATAAGTCACATTAACTTTTTGGGGTTATCCTGGGTAATGTACACATGTTACTGTGTACGATAATTGTACTTATGTGTACCTGTACCTACATAAACTTACGTCTGGCAGCGCTGGGCATAATATAAAATCTCTCAGCCATGTGTTTTTCACTTGAACGCTAAAAATAACGTTGAGTACATGAACACTAACTACAACCAACACTATTATTGTGAAATTTTCACTCGCTACGTAAGCAAAGCAACCCCAATTTAATTATTATTATTATTATTATTATAACAACAACAACAACAACAACAACAACAACCTATATTTCCACAAGTACATGATACAACTTATACAGACCATAGTTGACATCAATGACATACTATTTTATACAAAGCCCGTGGTAATTCAGAGCATTTCCCGCAACTTAGGTTACTCTTGTCCCCCAGGATGCCACCCACACCAATAGACAAACACCCAGGTACCTACTTACTGCTAGGTGAACAGTGACAGCAGGTGTCTTGGGGAAACACGCCCAAAGGTTTCCACCCTTCCCGGGAATCGAACCACAGACCTCAATGTGTCCATTATTCACAGCATGAGGCCTAGTCACAGACCGGGCCGCGGGAGGCGTTGACCCCCGTAACCCTCTCCAGGTATACAGGAAGACGTTAAACAATCTGCAGCCTATTACTGATAATAATGGTAAAATTACCTACAGAATGTGAGGTAAATGGACACAGATACAACTAATGTTATGTTGTTAGATAAGACACATGCAACAGTTGTGTGTCTTACCTAATAACCTGTCGGTATCTTATACCATTTTAATACTCGACTAATGTCATTCATTATGGCAACGTTTCGCTCTCCAGGAACATTGTCAAGTCGTTGTAGAAAGAGATCAAATGAAAGAGTGGGTTAGATGTCAACAATTTTGCTGACAGCACCTCACCCACTATCATCTGGTCTCTCGACACCGGCTTGATAAAGCTTCTGGAGAGCGAAACGTTGCCACAATAAAATATCACATTAACTACATCTGTATCCATTTACCCTACATCCTATATATCGACGACATCACGTAAACATCTTCAGTAGCAATACAGTCACCAGCGTCACACGAGTCTTACTCTTAAGGATCAGACACAGCTTGCCAATATGGCGTCAATGCTATAACAAAGTATATACGGGGAGGATGGGGTGGAGGCATCATGGAGTGAAGCAGTGGTCGTGATGGCGGGGCTCCCACTCCATGATGACACTTGGGAAGGATCAATGAGGACAGCACTTTCAACGTGCACCCACAATAACAAATCATATAATTAAAACTCGCCTAGGGTAATATCCCAGATTCATAACACACTATATATGTGACGAGTTGTCTTTCTACTGCCGAAGCCTGGCCATGGGTCAGGCTAAGGGAGGATTTTTCCACCACCTCCCAGGCTGTGATGTTTATGTGGGGCAGCGGGCCTCCAGCAGAAAAAGCCTGGTTGACCAGGCAAGCACCAGACAAGCCTGGCCCATGGCCGGGCTCCGAGAGTAGTGAAACTCTCGAAGCTCTTCAAAGGTATCTATTCATTCACAAAAAAATACATAATACAATCTTCTGTTTGCTTTGGTTAAAACTATGAAAAAAATCTGGGTCATTTTCTATTTACAAATTTAATGGATCGTTATATAGTGTGGGAATACATCTTGTGCTACCATATTTACTATCTTCAAGGAACAAACGGAGTACCTTGATGTCAATTAAGGGTTCTTTATACAAGAACTGGAAGACCTACCATCCTTAATACGAGTGTGAACCATAAATTTATTAAATTCAAGAACCACAATGGAAATAAGTCAGCAACTTTTTTGGGTCATCTTAGGTAATCTAAGCATATACCGCTATGTATATTTTATGTAATTATTTGTGTACCTGCACCTGAATAAACTAATTATGTACTCGACAAAGGTCCTGGACGGACTGAAAAATCGTCACAAGTTACCCCTGTTATGTGAGGGTTATTTGTGAATTGTTGCAGCCAGGGTATTGTGACTCGTTATTGTTTAATTTGCATTACAGGAGGATGGCTCATCTTCCTGCCTAGCGGAGATTAAGACAAGTTAACTTGAACATTCCTCCCCTGACTTTACCTCACTACGTCCCCTACATATACGCACCTCCTCCTCTCCCGAGGTAGATGTGTTTGTGACTTAATACAAGCCTACTGTGAGGGAGAAACAATGTTAATAAAATATCACATTATACTGGAATTTTTTTCTCAGACATTGTGTCGGTATTTTACACTGCCTCTCTCTACTACAACAGGTAAATCTTTGTCTAGTGAACACGTATGACGACGGGTATAACAATATTCACTTTATGGTCTACATGACTCTTAAAACAGTTTTTAATCCTGCAATAATTCCCGTCCAACTTAGCAGGCCTGGTCTCAGACCGAGCTGTGGGAAGGATAATTCCCTGAATCACTAACAAATAACAGATGGTGAAGGAGGGCCCAGAGGAGGTATTGACAACAATAAACATGAACACGATTGGTGATATCGATAGCATGAACAAACACTAGTGAACAATTCAATATATTTATAGAGGACATGTTTACCTGCGTTTATTTAGGCACACAAACTTAAGTACAATTATCATACACAGTGTAAATTGCCCAGGATAACCCAAAACAGTCAAAGTGACTTATATCCACTTGCCTAGTGGCAAAATATTTCCTCAGTGTTTTTAACTGTGCATAATTATATCCAACAAAGAAATGTCAGGCTGAGGAACAAGCTTCTATTGGGACGACAGTACGCTCTGTGTATAGTTTTATGAAGTGACGCTATAATGAAATCTTTCAAGTCATGACGTGTTCATCCCTTAAGTCAATGTGACCTGACCTGACTAGGTTGGGTGCATTGGCTTAAGCCGGTAGGAGACTTGGACCTGCCTCGCATGGGCCAGTGGGCCTTCTGCAGTGTTCCTTCGTTCTTATGACGGCCAGGCTATTAATCACAAATATTCTACAGAAACATCTGGGTAATAATTGACAATACCGAGATTGGACCAAGTCACAACCCTTAAAATGGAATTGAAAGATGAATAACTTTTCAATTTGTAATAGATCACTGTCATATTTAACATAATTCAGCACATCCGTAGTGTGCAGCTAACATTCTAAGTTATATTATGGGAACAAAGGTTAGCAATCTCCTTGTCATACACCAAGGCTGAGGGAATAACCACATACAGAGGCATCTTCACTGCTTCCTCTGTCTTTTCCATTCAGACTGGAGCCTAATGGACAGATTAACCAAGCTGTGACGGATATGAGTCACCAGACCTCCAGCAGCAATAGCCTGGTTGACCAGGCTAGCACCAGACGAGCCTGACCATGCCAGGAGTACTCTCTCCAAACTCATCCAAGGTAGAACATTAAAATGGTATAAAATACCGACAGGTTGTTAGGTAAGACACATATGCAACAGTTAGGTATCTTTATTATGAAACGTTTCGCCTACACAGTAGGCTTCTTCAGTCAAGTACAGAAAAGTATCTTCTGCTTCTATCAACTTTTCTGTACTTGACACGGCAGCATCATGGGGTCTTGTTACAAAGAATTCTTCAACACTTGTTCAACCTTTGGACGAAGACCTACTTCGACTAGTGGATGGTACCACTATGACCCCGCCTCCATCTGCTTCACGTCACCTCACTACAGTATATAAGCCACGTCTACGGCCCTATGCTGTACATTCTACAAGATTGATGGACTGAACACATCGACTCCAGGTTGAGGGACTGATTACCTCATTCTCCTCCTCCCCTTACGCCTTCCTCTTTGTATTGGACTGATGAAGCCACTGTGTGGCGAAACGTTTCCTGAATAAAGATTCCCATATGCTGCATAAGTGTCTCAATCTTCAACTTGTCGGTTTTTCAAACCATTCATCACAATTTTCTGTACTTGACTGAAGAAGCCTACTGTGTAGGCGAAACGTTTCATAATAAAGATACCTAACTGTTGCATATGTGTCTTACCTATCATCCAAGGTACTTTTGCCCACGCCTTACTCTCCCTTCTCCACCACACAATGACACTGTCTAGCCTGTACCGGAAGGCCAAGATACTGTCAGATACTCCACCATGGAATCAGTAGTTACGATAGCTTCTAAGATTTCCTTCCTGCAAGGCTGGAACAATTATGTATATTGAAAGAATTTTTATTTGCTAAAATCATGAGATTTTTTTAAATACAGACACCGAAAAACTCGTCTCGAAACTTAATTCTGTTTGCAATATAAAGTATTAAACATTTAAAACGCTCAATATTCTTAAGCAATTTTTACATTAAAATGCACTAGACCTACTGAACCATTAGAAGCCACGTGTTTACAGGTCACAGGTAAATACTACACTAGGCCTACTGAACCATTAAAGGCCACGTGTTTACAGGTCACAGGTAAATACTACACTAGGCCTACTGAACCATTAAAGGCCACGTGTTTACAGGTCACAGGTAAATACTGTACTAGGCCTACTGAACCATTAAAGGCCACGTGTTTACAGGTCACAGGTAAATACTGCACTAGGCCTACTGAACCATTAAAGGCCACATGTTTACAGGTCACAGGTAAATACTGCACTAGGCCTACTGAACCATTAAAGGCCACGTGTTTACAGGTCACACAGGTAAATACTGCACTAGGCCTACTGAACCATTAAAGGCCACATGTTTACAGGTCACACAGGTAAATACTGCACTAGGCCTACTGAACCATTAAAGGCCACATGTTTACAGGTCACACAGGTAAATACTGCACTAGACCTACTGAACCATTAAAGGCCACGTGTTTACAGGTCACACAGGTAAATACTGCAGCAGGCCTACTAGCCCAAGCTAGACGGGTATGTTAATTCAGGCACACAGATACAGCTGCATGAACTGTCATGCATAGCATGTGTGTAGGTTACCTAGGATAACCCCAAAAAAGTCAGTGACTTGCTTCCATTGTGGTCACCTAAGTTTTCTCCCACTGTTTAAAACTTAAATACACTGACAGCTAATACCCAAGTCCACGAAAATTGAAGCCTGTTAAAAGGTTTTGCACTCTGGAAAGATTACCAATATTTTACATCTGATGAACATGCAAGAAGCAATTAAAATTCTCTGCACATGAGTCAGCAGGCTTACTGTTCCTGCCTACTTTCTGTATTCGACTGAAGAAGCCTACTGTGTAGGCGAAACGTTTCGGAATAAAGTTGCCTAACTGTTGCCTATGTGTCTTACCTACCAGGCTTACTGTTGTGTCTACGTGCTAGTTTGTTCCTCTCGTCCCAAACTACATCACAGTCTTCCTGGTGGTTGTGGTGACGAGCCTTAACAACTCCGGGAAATGATGGCTCATCTTAGATTACTTCCTCGCGCCTTCCACCTTTACCAATATATTTTTTCTTTGTAATGGAGTGAAAATTCACTACTTGGTGAAACTTCTCCGTCAAGAGTTTCCCAGGCAATACACACTTACTCATCAGTTTGTTATTATATACCATTAATGTACGTACGTTGGATTGCGTGCAGCCAGCAGTAACAGCCTGGTTGATCATGTTCTGATCCACCATGTGGCTTGGTCACAGACCGGGCCGCGGGGGCGTTGACCCCCCGGAACTCTCTCCAGGTAAACTCCAGGTAGCTGTTATCACGGGAGATGAGTCTTGAAACTCAACCAAACTTTTTTTTGTGTTATCCTAAGTAATTTATATATATGCTACTATGTATGATAACTTGTGTAAGTGTATTTGTGTGTATGTGTACGTAAATAAACTTAGTTAACCTTCCCACTTCTGTTGACAACATGACAGACTTCAATATTCTCGTAGCCATTAACCTCATAAAAGTTATCAGTGTAAATAATACAAGGGTGAGAGAACACCTGTTAGCTAACTACAGCAACTGCAAATATCAAAATAACTCCATGTAGTTGATCATTGATGTGCCTTCAGAAGAATTTTTTTTAATTTTACTTAAAACATCATGTATATATGCAGAAGAATTATACAAATTAATAAACTTGCCTGTAAATGTATTTTCCCCTGAATAATCTTAGGCCTGAAGTTCCAGCCTTGCCTATGATGTTGAACAAGATGATGATTAACACACATGTTTGGCTTACACAGTAGATTCTTCAGTCAAATACAAAGGGAGCAGAAGCAATGAAATAATGATGTAATCAGTGCATCAACCTTGGAGAAAAAGTATTTGAGGGGGTCAGTCCCTCAGCCTGGACACAAGTTCAGATCCATGGACTGATTACATCTTCATTTCATTACTACTGCTCCCATTGTTTTTAACTGAAGTAGTCTACTATGTAGACCAAACATTTCATCAATAAAGATACCCAAATGTTGCACATGCATCTTAATCTTCAACTTGACTATGATAAATCCAGTGGCAGAAAGAATACACTGAGAAATCCCACACTTCGAAAATAAACAAGAAACAAAACAGGGCTTATTCCCATTTCTGTTAGTCTTTTCAATATATCTTACAAAAAACCTCCTTGATAAATGACAACACAAGAGTCTACAATGAGGTGCTGATGAGATGCAACCAAGAAACAACTTAAAAATAGATCAAAGTTCAGAAATTGCATGGGTAGACAGTAAGGGTTGATGAGTGGAACAAGTTGCTCAGTAACATCACTGGAGGTAATACCTTGGGTAGATTTAAAACGACCTGCCTAAATTGGTCCACTTAAATAAACTTATTTACTTGTAGTATTGTAGATGAATGGTTCATAGATGAATGGTTCACAGAACCGACACGTTGATAAATTAGACATGTGCAACTCTTGGGTATCTTTATTAAGGAAACTTTTCGCCACACAGTGGCTTCATCAGTCCATACATAGGAGAAACTTGAAGAACAGGAGGAGAATGAGGTAATCAGCTCCTCAACCTTGAGTATACAAGACAACAGACAGTTTTGTCATATATAGCCCACACTTACGAGACGAAGTTATAACATAATTTACACTATGATAACTGCACTTACGTGTACCTGCGCCTAAATACTTATTTAATCGCTCTCTCTCTCTACCTTTCCTTACACAATAAAACAATTGAATAGTACATTCCATTTATAAGGTCAACTGTAGTAGTGACAACAACTGCTCAAAATAATACCAACGTAAACTATAATAGGACCGACTTGGAGCCATCGTACTGTGACAAAATATTTTATAGTCGTCCTCTTTTTTTTAACCCATCTCTGCTAGAAGTGATAAGGTTCCTGGTGGACCAAAATTCTGAACACAATACCATTAACCACACTGTCTTAACATGGGCCAGCAGGCCTATATTATGCCAAACACAGCAAGAAACAAGAGTGTGATTATTACTATAATAAAAAAGAAGCACTAAACCACAAGGGCCATACAGCAACAAGAGTGTGAGAGGCGGGGCCAGAAGCTCGGACTTGACCCCTGCAACCTCAACTAAGCGAGTACAACTAGGCGAGTACAACTAGGCGAGTACAACTAGGCGAGTACAACTAGGCGAGTACAACTAGGCGAGAACAACTAGGCGAGAACAACTAGGCGAGAACAACTAGGCGAGTACAACTAGGCGAGTACAACTAGGCTGGTCAGAACCAGAGGAAACAAGTCAATAATTTTTTTGGGGTTATCCTAGGAAATTTACACTATGATAATTGCACTTAATTATACCTAAATAAACTTACAAGAATTAAGTTTACCAAAAGGTACAGGTGCACATAAGTACATTGATCATAATTTACAAGTTTAACTTACCCAGGATACTCCAAAAAAGTCAAAGTGACTTATTTCCAGCGTGCTTCTTGTAATATGTAAATACATAAAGCCCAGCCTTATGTACTTCCATATTATGTATTATGTATTTCCATATTATGTATTATGTATTTCCATCACCATCTTCCCCTACACAATAAAAACCAATCCAAAAAGGTGCATTTCATTTATAATTTCGACTAATGTTGTGAAAATAATTATTCAAAATATAAATGCAAACTATACTAGCAAATAAATGCTATTTCCAGACTTTAAATAAGATATTACAAGGACCAAAACAGAAATAATTTTTATACCTTTCTGGGTTATCCTGGGTAATTTATATGTTAAAATACATATAATTGTACCTGTGTGTACCTGTGCCTAAATAAATTTACTCAAATCCCGCTCAAAAAAAAATCTGCATGTCTTTCAGGCCTACTGAGCCTAACACGTTTATTTAGGCACAGGTACACAGGTACAATTATCATAGTGTAAATTATCCATCAGAATAACTCAAGGAACTGGTCAGATGAAATGAATTATTTCCATTGTGATTCTAACAAAACGTTCGTCCACACACAAAAAAAATCAACCCACAATGCCAGTAAACCCCTAGGCCTACAAAGAGGGTGTTAATTACCTTGCATCTAAACCATTTAGGAGAAAAAAAACCAAAAAGGTAAAAAAAAAAAAAAAACAGGCCTACAATGGGGATGTTAACTAGCCTACATCTAAACTATTCAGAAAAAACAGGCCTACAAAAGGGGGCATTAAGTAGCCTACATCTAAACCATTTAGATAAACCCATAGGTTTACAAAAGGGGGTATTAACTAGCCTACATCCAAACCATTTAGAAAAACCAATAGGCCTACAAAAGGGGGTATTAACTAGCCTACATCTAAAAAATTTAGAATTTTTTTTTTAAAAAACCAATAGGCCTACAAAAGGGGGTACTAATTAGCCTACATCTAAACCATTTAGAAAAAAAAACAATAGGCCTACAAAAGGGGGTATTAACTAGCCTACATCTAAACCATTTAGGAGAAAAAAAAATTGAAAAAACAATAGGCCTACAAAAGGGGGTATTAATTAGCCTACATCTAAACCATTTAGGAGAAAAAAACCAATAGGCCTACAAAAGGGGGTATTAACTAGCCTACATCTAAACCATTTAGAATTTTTTTTTGAAAAAAAAAAAAAACAGGCCTACAAAAGGGGGTATTAATTAGCCTACATCTAAACCATTTAGGAGAAAAAACCAATAGGCCTACAAAAGGGGGTATTAACTAGCCTACATCTAAACCATTTAGGAGAAAAAAAATTGAAAAAACAATAGGCCTACAAAAGGGGGTATTAATTAGCCTACATCTAAACCATTTAGAAGAAAAAACCAATAGGCCTACAAAAGGGGGTATTAACTAGCCTACATCTGAACCATTTAGGAGAAAATTTAAAAAATAGGCCTGCAAAAGGGGGGTATTAATTAGCCTACATCTAAACCATTTAGGAGAAAAAACAATAGGTCTACAAAAGGGGGTATTAATTAGCCTACATCTAAACCATTTAGGAGAAAAAAACAATAGGTCTACAAAAGGAGGTATTAATTAGCCTACATCTACACCATTTAGGAGAAAAAACCAATAGGCCTACAAAAGGGGGTATTAACTAGCCTACATCTAAACCATTTAGGAGAAAAAAATTGAAAAAATAGGCCTACAAAAGGGGGTATTAATTAGCCTACATCTAAACCATTTAGGAGAAAAAAAAACAAAAAAATAAGTAAAAAAAAAAAACCCTAACCCCCCTGAGCAGATTTCACCTAGAGGTGCCCCCCACCATGCCCCCCCCGGCCCCCCCGCCCCCCATTACTCCGCCGAACCCGCGCCACGCGACTCTCGCCCTTACCGACCTGACACCTCCACCACATATATCCCAAATTTCCGCCAGTGGCCGGGGCCGTGGGGGCCCCGAAACCCCCGGGGCAGGTGTGGGGCCCCCTCCAGCGGGGCCCAGACGGGGTCAGCGCCCCCGGCGTGCAATTGCAAGGAAGATAAGAGCAATGTTGCAATGTAGGGCAAGTAATTTCCCTGGCGAGTGTCCCGTGAGGTCGACTCGGCCAGCATTTTCAGGCCGATTCACTCGGAATTTCTGGCCAGATTTGGCGTTTTATGGGTGTAAATGGGGAGGTGGAGGTGGAGGCGCGACGTAGTGACGCGGGAACCCCCATAGGAAGCCTCCAGGAAGTAAAAACAAGCCAAATAAGACAACAACAGTTGGCTACTTTCATTCAAACCTGATACTTACCAAGGCGAAGAAATTAGTGTGGCAATCTTCTAAGCTTGCCCCGTTTGTCTGTGAGTGCGTAGACATCATATATCCATTTTCGACACTACACTTGGATTGGTATCAATCCACACAGTATGGATTAATCACTTAAAACCACCAGATAACCACAATCTCTCCATGGATCTCACTATAATGGCGGATAGGAAACGAGATACGTTCCAACAATGTTCTCACCTTCGCTGTCAAAAGCCGTCTTTTAAGGTGAATGATGGCAGCTGGGAGATGATGCTAATATTGAGATGGTAAAATAACCGGTGTTTTGGATGTTTGTTTAGTGGGGGGATTGGGGTTTTTGGTTAACTAGGGGTTGGTGGTTTGGTAAACGTTGGAAAGCAAGTTAAATGTTGGCATTAATAAAGCTTCCAGGTTGAAATAAAGTGGTTTGCTTATTTCAGTGTGTCGGTGTTCACGTAAGGTCTAGTTATAATGTAAATTCTGCTGCGTTTGTGAGGTGTATGGGCGAGTGATGTAGAACTTGTGAAGACTATGAAGGTTCCTGAGAAAGTGTTGGCCTAGCGGTCTCAAAGGCCGTCGCTGATTGGCTGACACAAGTCACGTGACCTCAGCCATCATGGCCGCCGCCATAACAAATCTCTCTCGTCTGCAAGTTGGAAATTTACCCTCAAAACTCCTCTATAACGCCGCCGCCGCGCTCCTCCAGGTGATTATCACCGCAGCTTAACTTATGGAGGAAAAATCTCGCCTCTGAAGAAAACGACATTATTTACTGACCATAAATCACTGATGTTTACACCTGGTGGTCGTAAATGTTTTAATTTTTTTTATATATTATTTTTGTAATGTTAATTTGATGATTTTTATCTTGGTTCATGTGACGTCTTGAGGTTGTTTGTTTGATGCCGGTGAGGACTTTGATCCAGGGAGGTAGAGCCACCCTCCTTTTGGTTGAAATTAACTCGTTACCCCCATGACCTCCCTACGGGTTTAGTGCTCACCCGTAATAAATTGATATTTTTAATTGATATTTGGATGTTCGGGAAAAATAATTCATTTGGGTTTAGCGCTCGGTGACGTATTAAACCTGTACGGGTCATGCAGTACCTTAGGGGGGGGAGGCAGTCTGGTTTGATCCGAGGAAGTGGAGGGAAGCTCTTAAAATCTCTTGGATCAAGAGCCTATCGCCTTGATGTTGATAAAAGGGGCTCTTGATTCAAGGAATAAGAGCTTCCTCCCTCCCTTGGATCAAACCTCATTACCTCCCATTCCCGAGGTTAAATAATTTTTCGCACAATATATTTGCAGTGTTATGTTAAGTCTTCATACATCTCTTAAATAACATGTTTGTAGCAGCCCCTACAGGTTTGTGGCTCAGTGGTAGCTCCCTCGGCTCACAACGGAAGGACCCGGGTGAAGACGCACAAAACGACATTATGTAATTTGCCTCCGCAAGTGAGGTTCCTTGATGCTGGTGAGGGGCTCTTGATCTAGGGTATTGGATCTGTGCTACAGTTCCCTGAATTAATCCTGAATACCTTCCACACCCCCCTCCAGGTGCTATACAATCCTACGGGTTTAGCGCTCCCCCACGATTATAATAATAATCTGTTATTTATTTTTAAAATTTCATTTTATAATTCACTCGAGGGAAACTCTATCCTAATAACTTGCAAAGTTTCCATTAAGGCGTTCGGCGAAGCTGTAACCGCTTAAAATGACCATTGTAAGTTAGCCCTGTGCTTCTTAGTATGTGTGGTCAGTAGTAACAGCCTCATTGATCAGGTCCTGATCTACCAGGAGGCCTGGTCATGAACCAGGCTGTGGGGGTGTTGACCCCCCAGAATACCCTCCAGGTAGCCTCTCCTTGTCACTTACGACGGGGCTCCGTTAAGATTTCGTTTGGATTTTTAACCCCAGAGGGTTAGCCACCCAGGATAACCCAAGGAAGTCAGTGCGTCATCAAGGACTGTCTGACATATTTCCATTGTGGTCCTCAATCTTGTCTCCCAGGATGCCACCCACACCAGTCGACTAACACCCAGGTACCTACTTGCTGCTAGGTGAACGGGACAACAGGTGTAAGGAAACGCTTCGAAATGTTTCTACCCTGCAGGGAATCAAGCCCAGGCCCTCCGTGTATGAAGCGAGAGCTTTGCCAGCCAGGCCACGGGGTCACCTGTGGCCTGGTAAACAAATTCGTGGCTAAGTGAGGATCATACTATAATGGTAGTGAGTTTGTATCAACCGTCTTTGATATTGTTGTATTAAGCATAATAGAGGGAATCATCTCTAATATACATTATTTGGGTATGCATACTGGTCAGAGAGCCCATCGTAAGTCCGAGCCTTTGGTAAACAAGTGTACATCGCTAAGTAAGGACAGGCTGTACTTCTAAATTTGTATAAGCGTACCTTGCTTTAAGAGGCCTCACCTTAGAGCACTTTGCAAACACAGTGCTTTTCAGTTATATTTACGTTTATTATTTTTGACGCTTGCCTTGCTATTAAGATGGTTTTTGGCAGTGACTTTTTTTTTTTGTTATTTTTACTTTTGTATTTTTTTTTTAGGCCTATTGCTATCAACCCTTCAACTGTCCAATCATACATATACGTTTTTGCGCGTAGCGCTCTGACCTTGATTTTCTCCATAAGAAAGCATGCTAAAAAACATAGATCTACGTTCGGAGCACTACGCAAGCAAACATAGATCTACATTTGGACAGTTTAACGGTTAATAATGAAAGTGTAAATTTGTTTTTAAGCTTTTATATGCATTAGCAAATGTAAAAAAAGGCTGTGATTCACTTTAAGGTGGCGGTCTGGAACCTACTCCGCCATATCAGCCAGGTATGACTTTATGGAATAATTTTTCACCGATGGGAAATTATAAGAAACTTCTGGCCAATTGTAAGCTTCTCTCTCTCCTATTTATGGGTTATTTGTGTATTATTCCAGTCACGGTAGTGTGCCTTTTTCTTTTCTTGATAAGGTTCACTTAGGCTAAATCAAATAATTCATTATAGTTGATAAATTAGATACAAGTGCAACACTTTGGTATCTTTATTGTGGAAATGTTTTGCCTCACAGTGACTTCATCAGTCTTATATAAAACATAGTGAAGATCAGAAGGAGTTTGATGTAATCAGCCTTTAGGGACTGATTACCTCAAACTCCTGATCTTCACCATTTTTCTTTATATTGGACTGAGGGGTGTTAATATTGCAGTTTTATAACTGCAGTGTAAGCACATGTCTGGCAAAACAGTGATGGAGTGAATGATGATGAAAGTTTTTTTTCGGGCCACCCTGCTTTGGTGGGAGACTGCCGATGTGTTAATATAATATAATATTGGACTGATGAAGCCACTGCGTGGTGAAACATTTCCACAATAAAAATACCAAAGTGATGCTCTTGTGTCTAATTTATCAACTTCTTGATTCTCTGAACCATTTGTCTACAATTCATTACAGTGTGCTTAGCACCTAGTTTTGATTGTAACAGTAATTCATTACAGTGTGTGTCTATAAGAGTAATGCGTGTATTACTCTCATTAGATAAATGTTTAATACTGTCTGTAATACTGTATATAATAAACTAGAATAAATTTCATATTCACCATTAAGGGAAAACTATCCTAAATCAACAGCATGGGCAGCAGTGTAGATCATCGTCATCTCCAGTGGATACTTCAGATGAGGAAGAGAACTTTCTACCTGATAGGAGGTTTTCCTTTGACGCAGAGTCGCTAGCGGCTAGAGGGTATGTTTGTATCACCCTCATTTTTTTTTTTTTTTACACGCCAGCAGTCTCCCAGCAAGGCAGAATGACTTAAAAGAGAAAACACGTTTGTCACTAGGTCACTGTGTAATAATAATAATTTTGTTTCAGCATGATAGTGTTTGTTCAGAGATGAGTGACATTTAGTTGTGCCTGCAGAAAGCCCGTAGTTATGAAGAACTGTCCAAACGTAGATCTACGTTTGGACAGTTTGAGGGTTAAGCCCAGCTTAAGACTATAATGTGTCTATGTTGCATTATAGATAGCCCTCTCAACTGCAACATTCTCACCCTTTCTTATTTACGTTCATAATTTTTTTCTAGTGAACTGGCCATATCCCAACGAGGTAGGGTGACCTAAAAAGAAATGAAAGGTTTTTTAAAATTTAGTAATTTCCAAGGAGAAGGGGTTACTAGCCCCTTACTCCCATCATTTTAATTGCCTCATACGGCAGGCTTGGTTACATTCATATTATTACTTAATACTTCAAGTTGAAACACTACTTGTAAGAATATATGGTAAGTACTGTACAGTGCCAGATCAACCAGGCGGGGAATTACAGTGGACCCCCGCATAACGATATTATTTCAATCCAGAAGTCTGGGTGGCGTTATAGACCGAATTTGTTCCCATAAGAAATATTGTGAATTAGATTAGTCTGTTTCAGGCCCCCAAAAATACACCTACAAAAGCACTTACAAAAATACACTTACATAATTGGTCAAGTTGGGAGCTGATCGCTATGCGGGGGTCCACTGTATTAGTTTGGAAGAGATCAACTTATTAAATAAATGTAATCTATAACATGCCAGAAAATTGTTGGCATCTGTGAACTAGTATGTGACTATAAATTCTCATTTTATCATTGTGTTAGATAAGGCAGGGGCAGCATAAAACTGAGGAGTTGCCAGAAGTATTGGTTACAAGAGTAGCAGAAGTATTCACAAGATCACTACAAAGAAAACACATGACCTGATCTGAGCCTCACAGTCTTGTCTGCTCTTCCATTATAACTAAAACCAAAATTTTTAAAGAGTGGACTGGTAAGCCAGCGGAAGGCCTTGGTCAGACGACCAAAAGCTCTAATGGCGGGTCATCATCTGACTAAGACCCGTGTCAGGAAACACTTACCCTGTTTCCTGACGAACCTAACCTAACCTTCCATTATATGTTAGTAGCTGTGGGAATTATCTTCCCCGCATCCTGGTCTCAGTCCAGGCCTCCCCGCTGAAAGGAAATATTATTACATAAATAATAAGAACATAAAGGAGCAACATTGCCCTACTGGTACATCCTAGGCAGATTCAAGTCACACCCACTCAAGAAGGAAGGAGCACTGCTGCAGGCCTGCTGGTTTGTGCTAGTCAGGTCTAACACTCCCGTACACCCACACCCACTCATGAGCCAGGTTTGTCTGATGTTAGCCTGGTTAACCAGGTTGTTGCTGCTGGTGACCCACTGATCCACATATCCATCACAGCCTGGTTGATATGTTCACTCTCTTGTACCTAAAATTATTAGTTAAAATAGCTTATTGATTAATTTAAGACTTTGCAGGTTTTTTTTTTAATAATTTTCATATAATATTTCTATATTTTTTAAACTATTCCTTTTTTATATTTACAATAATTTGCAGTCAGCATTTTACTGGTTCTTAGGATAATTTACTTGTTAAACACTTCAAGGAAATGGGTTGAAAAGACTGACATTATTCTAACATATCCAGTAATGTTTTAAATTAACACAACCTGTATGTACAGTGTACTTATAAATGTTTAAAAAAATGCTGATGAATGAGACTTCTGCAGCATTTCGGTATCCTCATTCTGGAAATGTTTTGCCAGCCAGTGGCTTCTTCAGTCCATGCAGAGAAAGGTGGAAGATCAGGAGTTTGAGGTAATCAGTCCCCCAGCCTGGAGTCAGTGTGTTCAGTCCAAAAGTGGACTGAACTTATAGACTCCAGGCCAAGGGACTGATTATCTAAAACTCCTCATCATTAACCTTTCTTTGCAATGGATTGAAGTCACTGGCTAGTGAATGTTTCCAGAATTTAGATAAACAAATACTGCACAAGTGTCTTATTTATCAACTTGTCATTTTTCTAAACCATTTACTCAAAAGAATATGTCAATTTTATAGTTAACATTTTCTTATTTTTTTTTTTTTTTCATTTTGGACAGATATCTTCGCAGTCAGAAGCCATATTCACCCGCTCGTGATGTACAAAACCAAGTGTTGGAGATTTGTATGAAGTTGGTAAATAGTTCCAACTTTGAGACTCCATTACGAGATTCCAACACGAAGTTTGCGGTGTTGACGCAGTGTTCCAAAGCTTTCGGACATACAGTCCCCAATTCACTCATGCACAAAATAACTAATATTGGTATGTTTTTAAATTAATAGCATTATTTTTAATCATTATTACATTCATGGGGGAGTGCTAATCCCATGGGGGTCATACAATGCCTGGGGGAATGGAAGGTATCCAGACGAGTCGAGGGCTTCGAGCACATGTTCATTTCTTTTGAGCTGGATCTGTGTTCCTGTTCTAAGGAAGTGTTTTTGCCTCCCAGCTTACATAAGGGGATTACCAGTAGACCCCTGGCTGCCTTCAAGACCCCTGGCTGTCTTCAAGACCCCTGACTGTCTTGAAGACCCCTGGCTGTCCATTGCAACAATGCAAACAAACCATTGTATGGGTGGGGATTGACCTCATAGCAGGCAAATCCCCATCGTGGGTTCATATCCCACCCATTTCCTAGTTTGTTTGCAATCATGTTTTTGCAATTTTGTGAGTCATGATAATGCACTTTATGTAATGATTAGAGGAGGGAATTATTTTTGCATTTTTTGAGATTTATTTTGTAAGAGTTAAAATTAACCCTTTGACTGTTTGTGCCGTATAAATACGTCTTAGGCACCACTGTTTCTGACGTATATATACTCATAAATTCTAGCGGCTTCAAATCAAGCAGGAGAAACCTGGTAGGCCCACATGTGAGAGAATGGGTCTGTGTGGTCAGTGTGCACCACAAAAAAAAAATCCTGCAGCACACAGTGCGTAATGAGAAAAAAAAACACAGACCGTTTTTTTGGATTAAAACGCCGACTTTGAGGTATATTTTCGTATAGTATTTATCGGTGTATTCTCATTTTCATGGTCTTAGGTGATAAAATGGAAAACATATTAAAGAAATGGAGATGGTTTTCATTACTTTCACGATGAAAACGACCTTGAAACTGAGCTCAAAGTAGCGGAAATGTTTGATTTTTACCAATGTTCAAGAGTAAGCAAATCACACCACACGTCCAATACACGTCAACTGGGGAGTCTAATATTCTTTTACTAGTGCACTGATATTATTTATACCATTTTTAAAATAATGCAGTAGTCTGCATACCAGTAAATTTTGTATTTTTTTGTATGAATAAAAAATCAAAATAGAAAGCAATAGTAATATACGAGGGGCCTAGAGATGTGACTAATGAACAGAGTATATGTTATTTTAGTGCCAAGAATGTCTACCTTGTTCTGGACCCTATTTTGAAATTGGCATCTTTTTTGATTTGCGTGAAATTGGGCAACTTGCCAATTTCTGACCACTTTATTGGGTAGTTCAAATCGGTAAATGGGCGGTTTCTTCTACTCAACTGATAGATAAAATGGAGTTCTAAAGAAATAGCTATGAGTTTGGTCAACTGGAACAAAGGAATTTGCTAAAAACAGGGCTCAAATTCGGCGAAATCGCCAATAGGTATATGTTGTCGAGACCGCTAACTTCGCGGTAGTGTAATTCTGTGAGTTTTCGACGAAATTTCGAACTTTTGGTGTCATTACCATCGGGAAAAGATTCTCTGTCATTTCATAAGAAAAATAATTTTTTTTTTTTCAAAAATTTTGCGACATAGAATGACAGTTTCAGAAAGGGGCCTGCGACAGTCAAAGGGTTAAATTGTATAATTTGAATTACACTTATTCATTGTTTTCTTACCTACAGGAGCATTGGTTTCCTTCTATAAGACTCCCATCAACACCACCGTTCCACTGGACATGATAAAGAATATAGACCTACCCAAAAATCTGCATGTAACATATAAATATACCAGGTTCCACCCAGGTATGATGCACATTTGTCTTAGGCCAAAAATCTAGACATTTTTTTTCAACACCGGTTGTATCCCACCAAGGCAGGGTGACCTAAAAAGAACTGATTACTGTAATTAACTAAATACCATCATTGTAAGGTAAATAGATGAATATACGTTATGGACTTGTTGCCTTCATGTTGGGTAATTTTCTTGTTTTGTATCTAAAGTAATTGCTTTTGTACCATTGTAAAGTTGAGCCACCATAAGTTAAGGAAGACCTGTATATCTGTCATATTGGTGCACCTTTGGCAAGACAATGATAGTGTGAATGATGGTGACTGTTTTTTTGGGTTGCCTTACCTTGGTGGGAGACTGCTGTGTTAAAAAATTCCTTGTGCCCCCCCCCCCCGTTTTTTTTTTTTTTTTTTTCAACAAGTCGGCCGTCTCCCACCGAGGCAGGGTGACCCCAAAAAGAAAGAAAATCCCCAAAAAGAAAATGCTTTCATCATCATTCAACACTTTCACCACACTCACACATAATCACTGTTTTTGCAGAGGTGCTCAGAATACAACAGTTTAGAAGCATATACGTATAAAGATACACAACATATCCCTCCAAACTGCCAATATCCCAAACCCCTCCTTTAAAGTGCAGGCATTGTACTTCCCATTTCCAGGACTCAAGTCCGACTATATGAAAATAACCGGTTTCCCTGAATCCCTTCACTAAATATTACCCTGCTCACACTCCAACAGATCGTCAGGTCCCAAGTACCATTCGTCTCCATTCACTCCTATCTAACACGCTCACGCACGCTTGCTGGAAGTCCAAGCCCCTTGCCCACAAAACCTCCTTTACCCCCTCTCTCCAACCCTTTTGAGGACGACCCTTACCCCGCCTTCCTTCCCCTATAGATTTATATGCTTTCCATGTCATTCTACTTTGATCCATTCTCTCTAAATGACCAAACCACCTCAACAACCCCTCTTCTGCCCTCTGACTAATACTTTTATTAACTCCACACCTTTTCTTAATTTCCACACTCCAAATTTTCTGCATAATATTTACATCACACATTGCCCTTAAACAGGACATCTCCACTGCCTCCAACCGTCTCCTCGCTGCTGCATTTACCACCCAAGCTTCACACCCATATAAGAGTGTTGCTACTACTATACTTATATCTATATCTAACTTATGCCTCTTCTGTTATTAGAAATACAGTTGTACTTCGGGATACGAACACCTCAAAATGTGAACGTTTATGTAAGTGCTTTTGTAAGTGTATTTTTGTGGGTCTGAAACGGAGTAATCTAATTTACATTATTCCTTATGGGAACAAATTCGTTCAGTATCAGCACTCGAACAGCCTTCTGGAACAAAATAAGTTCATATCCCGAGGATCCACTGGATATGATATCATCTTTTCTTTTTATCATAAAAATAGTAAAACAATAAAACTGTTTTATCCCCAAAACTATGATTGTAGCCATGTATAAACGTAAGTAACCATTCTACAGAATTCATTACCTTTGTAACTTGTGAGCTCATTACCTTTGTACCTAGTTCAGCTATCAAAACTTTGGAGTCCAGTCCCTGGACCAATTATGTACCTCTGTAATCTTTTGACTACCGCCCACAGGATGGGTATGGGGTGACTACCGCCCACAGGATGGGTATGGGGTGACTACCGCCCACAGGATGGGTATGGGGTGACTACCGCCCACAGGATGGGTATGTGCTGCATAATAAACATATTAAACTAACTCCCAAAAATTGACATTTTATTTTTTCTATATGCAGTATACTAATAATGTTTTGTTTGTTTCATCAGAGACTGACACCAAGTTCGGAGGTGTGTCTGCGTTCACTAAAGATTCCACTATTGTTATGGGTCTCAAGAACAAGAAGAGATATCCTGGCTATGTTGGAAGGTCAACCTGGCCATATCAGTGAAATATTCTCAAGGGTCTTAAGAACAAGGAGATATCCTGGCTGTTCTTCAAGAACAACTTGGCCAGAGCAATGAAACAGTTATGGGTCTCAAGAGCAAGAAATATCCTGGCTGTTCTTCAAGAACAACTTGGCCAGAGCAATGAAACAGTTATGGGTCTCAAGAACAAGAAATATCCTGGCTGTTCTTCAAGAACAACTTGACCAGAGCAATGAAACAGTTATGGGTCTCAAGAACAAGAAATATCCTGGCTGTTCTTCAAGAACAACTTGGCCAGAGCAATGAAACAGTTATGGGTCTCAAGAACAAGAAATATCCTGGCTGTTCTTCAAGAACTACTTGGCCATATCAGTGAAATATTTTCTAATTCATATAGTTATGTAAATATGACTTAAATAAGAAATTAGCAAAATCCATATCTTGATGAACTGACCCCCTTTTTTTATTAAATATTAAAGCAAGGTAAATTGTAGGCTATTGTAGTGTTATTCACTTTCTTTACTTAACATAAAGTCTGGTAATTTCATTCTGAATTTTTTTTATAGTTATCCTGCCTTTGTAGGAGACCATTGATATGTTAAAAAAAATATTTTAATCTCCATTATAACTGTGATAATATATTAACACTTTTTTCTGAAAGGAAAATGGCTGCCAAACATTTTTTTTTAAATGCATTGGTTGTTTACCACTGAGGTAGGGTGACCCAAAAAAGGAAGAAACACTTTCATCATCACTCACTCCATCACTGTCTTGCCAGAGGAGTGGCAGTACTACAGTTCCAAAACTGCAACATGCCTCTGCCCCTCCTTCACTGTTATGATGTCCCATTTTTAGGGCTCTCGTGAACTTTTTTTGTGATGGCCAAGGTGGTGATAAAAAAGTGTATATAGTATATGAATGGTAATCAGATTCCATGTGAATTTCTAGTCACATTCTCAAAGGTGATTGAGGGAAACCATAAAACAGGTGGGGTTTGACCCCATGGCAGGTGTATCTTAAAACTCCAGACTCACTCACCATGGGTTCAGATACCATCCATTCCATGGTTTGTTGTTTGCAATAGTGCTATTGCAATTTTGTGAGTTGTGATTGAGAGGTCACAAGAGTACTTGGAATCTATTTCCCATTCATTGTAGTTAAATTGTATGCTGCATTTGATATTATTGAATGTGTTTTCTTAAGTCGCCCTGCCTTGGTGGGAGATGGTCAAGTTAAAAATTACATACTGGACTGCTGTACAGTACACCTGGAGGTGGGAAGTACAGTGCCTGCACTCTCAAGGGGGGGTGGAGATATTTGCAGTTTTTGACCTGTTTCATCAACACCTCTCTGGCAAGAGTGATAGTGAAAGTGTTTTTCTGTGGGTCACACTGCCTCGGTGGGAGATGTGATAAAAAACTTGATGGCCATCTTTTGGCAATAAACAAGGATGGGTACTCAACTACGGTCGGTGCATATAGCAGGCCCAGTCTTGTAGCCAGAGCTTGCACTAGGATGATTTCTACAACCAGCACTTTTACAAGATGGTTGTACCTTTTAGCACACCCTATCCTGCAGTGCTGTATGACCCTTACAGGTTTAGCACTTTATGATTATAATAATACAGGAGGTGTCACTCATAGGAGGCCCCGAGTTATTTTTTTTTGTTTACTTTGGACATAACATGCAAACAGGAGGGTTGGAACCCAATACAATCCATTACTTTCTACCACTGTACCATACCAACCAGACTAACAAGATTTTCTCGGCTAGGTGTATTTCTATATACTAAGAAGGTCAGCGCGAGCCACCACTATGACCACAAACAAATCTCATCAGCCTGGTTATTATTTTATGAGCAGTACTGTATGACTGGTGGGTTTAATGCTTAGTTCTGATTGTAATAATTATTTTGTGAGCCGTAATGGTGTCAGAAACTTTTCTGTTATGAAAATCATTAGCCGGCTGAACCTTCTTAAAACCCTTGCTCATCTTTCATGGGGAGCTGATCGTCGAACTCTCCTTCGCCTACATTCCACCCTCATTTTATTGAAACTTGATTATGGTGACCAGATCTATTCAGCGGCCTCTGCTGCTACTCTCTCTAGCCTTAACCCCATTCATCACCAAGGATTAGATTTATGCCTTGGTGCTTTTCGCTCTTCCCCTGTTGAGAGCCTCTATGCAGAAGGGAATGTTCAATCCTTATCCAATCGCCGTGATGCCCATTGCCTTCGCTGCTATGTACGCTCTCATGATCTCCGCAATCCTTCCCTTTATAGAATGGTCACTGATATTAGTAGACATTCTTTATTTGTTCTCCGCCCCTGTTTACTCCGTCCCTTCTCTCTTCACCTACATTCGCTCTTGTCTTCTCTTCAATTACCACCTTTCTATGTTCATATAGCATCTCACTTTTCCCTACCCCCCCTGGGAAGTTCCAGCTGTTCGAGTCTGTTCTTTCTCTCTCCCTTGCTCGAAAGCCCAACTGCCTACGGTCGCTTCCCGCTCTCTTTTTCTTGACCACTTCCACTCTCATTCTCATGCCATTGCAGTGTACACAGATGGCTCTAAGTCTTCTGATGGCGTAGGATTCGCAGCAGTGTTTCCGGACAGCGTTGTACGAGGGCATTTACTATCTTCGGCTAGTATTTTTACTGCTGAATTGTATGCCATTCTTGCAGCACTTATCCATATTGCATCTATGCCTGTGTCATCATTTGTGGTTGTCTCAGACTCCCTTAGTGCTTTACAGGCTATACAGAAATTTGATATACCTCACACCTTAGTCCTCCGTATCCAACTTCGGCTACGCCGCATCTTTACCAAACATAAAGATATTGTTTTTTGTTGGGTCCCTGGTCATGTTGACGTACAGGGCAATGAACAGGCAGACACTGCTGCGCGGTCAGCAGTACATGACTTACCAGTTTCACATAGAGGTATTCCATTTACGGACTATTTTGCTGCAATAGCTACCCACCTTCACACCCGTTGGCAACAACATTGGTCTACTATGCTCAGTAACAAACTTCAATCTATTAAACTGAGTATAGGTTACTGGCCGTCTTCTTGTCACCAGTGTCGAGGTTGGGAGACTACTGTCTCCCGTCTCCGCATTGGCCATACTCGTCTTACTCATGGATATTTCATGGAGAGATGCCCTGCTCCTCTCTCTGAGAATTGTCAGGCTCCATTATCAGTCAGCCACATTCTGTTGGACTGCCCACTTTATCAACGAGCATGCAGAATTTACCTCCAACGTCGTCTTCACTTCGCTGCTCTCTCTTTACCTTCCCTTCTCGCTGATGGACCCACCTTTCATCCGGACTCTCTCATTGACTTTTTGACAACAACTGACTGACTTCACAAACTCTGATACCTTCAGCCCTTTCTACCTCGATCTCTTCCTACCCTCTTCCCTGCACTGTCCCCTGCCCTGCTGTTTTCTGTAACCTGCTGATCATCCCTCCCCCCTTCTGCCATTCAATACCCTCGCTTCCTTCCCTACCCTGCAGCGCTGTATAGCCCTTGTGGCTTATCGCTTCTTTTTGATTATAATAATAATAATAATAATTTTTCTACTTACACTTAGGTCACACTACACATACATGTACACATTTATTTATACACACTCATCTGAGTTTTCTTTGATTTTATCTTAATAGTTCTTGGTCTTATTACTTTTCCTTTTATATCCATGGGGAAGTGGAATAAGAATCTTTCCTCAGTAAGCCATGCGTGTTGTAAAAGTCAACTAAAATGCCAGGAACAATGGGCTAGTAACCCCTTTTCCTGTAAAGATTACTAAAAAGAATGAGAAGAAAATTGTCAAAGTGGGAAGTCTGAATGTGCGTGGATGTTGTGCAGATGATAAGAAAGAGATGATTGTGGATGTTATGAATGAGAAGAAGTTGGATGTCCTGGCTTTAAGTGAAACAAAGCTGAAGGGGGTGGGAGAGTTTCAGTGGAGAGGAATAAATGGGATTAGGTCAGGGGTTTCAAATAGAGTTAGAGCTAAAGAAGGAGTAGCAATAATGTTGAAGGATAAGCTATGGCAGGAAAAGAGGGACTATAAATGTATTAATTCAAGGATTATGTGGAGTAAAATAAAGATTGGATGTGAAAAGTGGGTTATAATAAGCGTGTATGCACCTGGAGAAGAGAGAAGTGTAGAGGAGAGAGAGAGATTTTGGGAAATGTTGAGTGAATGCGTGGGGAGTTTTGAATCAAGTGTGAGAGTAATGGTGGTTGGGGATTTCAATGCTAAAGTGGGTAAAAATGTTATGGAGGGAGTAGTAGGTAAATTTGGGGTGCCAGGGGTAAATGTAAATGGGGAGCCTTTAATTGAGCTATGTGTAGAAAGAGATTTGGTAATAAGTAATACATATTTTATGAAAAAGAGGATAAATAAATATACAAGGTATGATGTAGCACGTAATGAAAGTAGTTTGTTAGATTATGTATTGGTGGATAAAAGGTTGATGGGTAGGCTCCAGGATGTACATGTTTATAGAGGGGCAACTGATATATCGGATCATTATTTAGTTGTAGCTACAGTTAGAGTAAGAGGTAGATGGGAAAAGAGGAAGGTGGCAACAACAAGTAAGAGGGAGGTGAAAGTGTATAAACTAAGGGAGGAGGAAGTTCGGGTGAGATATAAGCGACTATTGGCAGAAAGGTGGGCTAGTGCAAAGATGAGTAGTGGGGGGGTTGAAGAGGGTTGGAATAGTTTTAAAAATGCAGTATTAGAATGTGGGGCAGAAGTTTGTGGTTATAGGAGGGTGGGGGCAGGAGGAAAGAGGAGTGATTGGTGGAATGATGAAGTAAAGGGTGTGATAAAAGAGAAAAAGGTAGCTTACGAGAGGTTTTTACAAAGCAGAACCCCTCAAGGAAGGTTCCTTGATGTTGGTGAGGGGCTCTTGATTTAGGGAATTGGATCTGTGCTCCAGTTCCCCGAATTAAGCCTGAATGCCTTCCACATCCCCCCCCCCCCCAGGCGCTGTATAATCCTCCGGGTTTAGCGCTTCCCCCTTGATTATAATAATAATAATACAAAGCAGAAGTGTTATAAGAAGAGCAGAGTACAGTGGACCCCCGGTTAACGATATTTTTTCACTCCATAAGTATGTTCAGGTGCCAGTACTGACCGAATTTATTCCCATAAGGAATATTGTGAAGTAGATTATTCCTTTCAGACCCCCAAACATACACGTACAAACGCACTTACATAAATACACTTACATAATTGGTCGCATTTGGAGGTAATCGTTATGCGGGGGTCCACTGTATATGGAGAGTAAAAGAAAGGTAAAGAGAGTGGTGAGAGAGTGCAAAAGGAGAGCAGATGATAGAGTGGGAGAGGCACTGTCAAGAAATTTTAACGAAAATAAGAAAAAATTTTGGAGTGAGTTAAACAAGTTAAGAAAGCCTAGGGAAAGTATGGATTTGTCAGTTAAAAACAGAGTAGGGGAGTTAGTAGATGGGGAGATGGAGGTATTAGGTAGATGGCGAGAATATTTTGAGGAACTTTTAAATGTTAAGGAAGAAACAGAGGCAGTAATTTCATGCACTGGTCAGGGAGGTATACCATCTTTTAGGAGTGAAGAAGAGCAGAATATAAGTGTGGTGGAGGTACATGAGGCATTACGTAAAATGAAAGGGGGTAAAGCAGCTGGAACTGATGGGATCATGACAGAAATGTTAAAAGCAGGGGAGGGATATATTGTTGGAGTTGTTGGTACTTTTGTTTAATAAATGTATGAAAGAGGGGAAGGTACCTAGGGATTGGCAGAGAGCATGTATAGTCCCTTTATATAAAGGGAAAGGGGACAAAAGAGTGTATTTTTTTTTTTTTTTTTTTTTTTTATCACACTGGCCGATTCCCACCAAGGCAGGGTGGCCCGAAAAATAAAAACTTTCACCATCATTCACTCCATCACTGTCTTGCCAGAAGGGTGCTTTACACTACAGTTTTTAAACTGCAACAGGAAAAGTGTACGGTAGGGTTATAATTGAAAGAATTAGAGGTAAGACAGAATGTAGGATTGCGGATGAGCAGGGAGGTTTCAGAGTGGGTAGGGGATGTGTAGATCAAGTGTTTACATTGAAGCATATATGTGAACAGTATTTAGATAAAGGTAGGGAAGTTTTTATTGCATTTGTGGATTTAGAAAAGGCATATGATAGAGTGGATAGAGGAGCAATGTGGCAGATGTTGCAAGTATATGGAATAGGTGGTAAGTTACTAAATGCTGTAAAGAGCTTTTATGAGGATAGTGAGGCTCAGGTTAGGGTGTGTAGAAGAGAGGGAGAATACTTCCCGGTAAAAGTAGGTCTTAGGGATGTGTAATGTCACCATGGTTGTTTAATATATTTATAGATGGGGTTGTAAAGGAAGTAAATGCTAGGGTGTTCGGGAGAGGGGTGGGATTAAATTTTGGGGAATCAAATTCAAAATGGGAATTGATACAGTTACTTTTTGCTGATGATACTGTGCTTATGGAAGATTCTAAAGAAAAATTGCAAAGGTTAGTGGATGAGTTTGGGAATGTGTGTAAAGGTAGAAAGTTGAAAGTGAACATAGAAAAGAGTAAGGTGATGAGGGTGTCAAATGATTTAGATAAAGAAAAATTGGATATCAAATTGGGGAGGAGGAGTATGGAAGAAGTGAATGTTTTCAGATACTTGAGAGTTGACGTGTCAGCGGATGGATTTATGAAGGATGAGGTTAATTATAGAATTGATGAGGGAAAAAAAATGAGTGGTGCGTTGAGGTATATGTGGAGTCAAAAAACGTTATCTATGGAGGCAAAGAAGGGAATGTATGAAAGTATAGTAGTACCAACACTCTTATATGGGTGTGAAGCTTGGGTGGTAAATGCAGCAGCGAGGAGACGGTTGGAGGCAGTGGAGATGTCCTGTTTAAGGGCAATGTGTGGTGTAAATATTATGCAGAAAATTCGGAGTGTGGAAATTAGGGAAAGGTGTGGAGTTAATAAAAGTATTAGTCAGAGGGCAGAAGAGGGGTTGTTGAGGTGGTTTGGTCATTTAGAGAGAATGCATCAAAGTAGAATGACATGGAAAGCATATAAATCTATAGGGGAAGGAAGGCAAGGTAGGGGTCGTCCTCGAAAGGGTTGGAGAGAGGGGGTAAAGGAGGTTTTGTGGGCGAGGGGCTTGGACTTCCAGCAAGCATGCATGAGCATGTTAGATAGGAGTGAATGGAGACGAATGATACTTGGGACCTGACGATCTGTTGGAGTGTGAGCAGGGTAATATTTAGTGAAGGGATTCAGGGAAACCGGTTATTTTCATATAGTCGGACTTGAGTCCTGGAAATGGGAAGTACAATGCCTGCACTTTAAAGGAGTGGTTTGGGATATTGGCAGTTTGGAGGGATGTGTTGTGTATCTTTATACGTATATGCTTCTAAACTGTTGTATTCTGAGCACCTCTGCAAAAACAGTGATAATGTGTGAGTGTGGTGAAAGTGTTGAATGATGATGAAAGTATTTTCTTTTTGGGGATTTTCTTTCTTTTTTGGGTCACCCTGCCTCGGTGGGTCACCCTGCCTCGGTGGGTCACCCTGCCTCGGTGAGTCACCCTGCCTCGGTGGGTCACCCTGCCTCGGTGGGTCACCCTGCCTCGGTGGGTCACCCTGCCTCGGTGGGTCACCCTGCCTCGGTGGGTCACCCTGCCTCGGTGGGTCACCCTGCCTCGGTGGGTCACCCTGCCTCGGTGGGAGACGGCCAACTTGTTGAAAAAAAAAAAAATAATAATAATATGAAAATCATTACCTGGAACAATAATAAAAAACACCGAGTATTAAGAGAGGCGCTGCATGACCCTTGTAGGTTTAACACTTTATTTGATTATAATAACATGGTGTAAACTGATTACATCATTATATTAATTTTTGTGAATTACTGGGCAGCGCTACAATGTCCCTTGTAGGTTTACCACTTCGTTTTGATTATAATGTATGACCCAAGTGGGTTTAGCACTTTTGATTATAAATTAAGTTCCCCTCAAGGAAGGTTCCTTGATGTTGGTGAGGGGCTCTTGATTTAGGGAATTGGATCTGTGCTCCAGTTCCCCGAATTAAGCCTGAATGCCTTCCACATCCCCCCCCCAGGCGCTGTATAATCCTCCGGGTTTAGTGCTTCCCCCTTGATTATAATAATAATATAAATTAAGTTGTAGGTGTCAGTAAATGCCTGAATCAAGTTTATCCCTGGACACAACACCAAGACTTCCACACTCTGATAGTTCCGCACTCTAAACACTTGTAGGTTTAGCGCTTCTTTTTATTATAATATGTGACGGGTCGAGAAAAAGCAGCTCTCAATGTTGAGGCATCGCTGTGTCACCCTTGTGGATTTACTGCTTAGTTTCAATTATTTTTTATATTTTAACACTGGCCGTCTCCCACCAGGGCCGGTGACCCAAAAAAAAAACAGTTTTTCTTTTCATTTAGCACTGTGACCCTGACGGGTTTAGTGCTTAATTATGATTATAATATTTTTATTGTAATAATAATCTTACTGGTGATGAAATTCGAGGTTGGCTGAGCTCTGAGCTACCTGGCGGTTAACCCGTAAACGGTCCAAGCACATCTACGTTCACATGTGTAGTGCTACAAAAACAGATCTACGTTCACATGTGTAGTGCTACAAAAACAGATCTACGTTCACATGTGTAGTGCTACAAAAACAGATCTACGTTCACATGTGTAGTGCTACAAAAACACATCTACGTTCACATGTGTAGTGCTACAAAAACAGATCTACGTTCACATGTGTAGTGCTACAAAAACAGATCTATGTTCACATGTGTAGTCCTACAAAAACAGATCTATGTTCACATGTGTAGAGCTACAAAAACAGATCTATGTTCACATGTGTAGAGCTACAAAAACAGATCTATGTTCACATGTGTAGAGCTACAAAAACAGATCTATGTTCACATGTGTAGAGCTACAAAAACAGATCTATGTTCACATGTGTAGAGCTACAAAAACAGATCTATGTTCACATGTGTAGAGCTACAAAAACAGATCTACGTTCACATGTGTAGAGCTACAAAAACAGATCTATGTTCACATGTGTAGAGCTACAAAAACAGATCTATGTTCACATGTGTAGAGCTACAAAAACAGATCTATGTTCACATGTGTAGAGCTACAAAAACAGATCTATGTTCACATGTGTAGAGCTACAAAAACAGATCTATGTTCACATGTGTAGAGCTACAAAAACAGATCTATGTTCACATGTGTAGAGCTACAAAAACAGATCTATGTTCACATGTGTAGAGCTACAAAAACAGATCTATGTTCACATGTGTAGAGCTACAAAAACAGATCTATGTTCACATGTGTAGAGCTACAAAAACAGATCTATGTTCACATGTGTAGAGCTACAAAAACAGATCTATGTTCACATGTGTAGAGCTACAAAAACAGATCTATGTTCACATGTGTAGAGCTACAAAAACAGATCTATGTTCACATGTGTAGAGCTACAAAAACAGATCTACGTTCACATGTGTAGAGCTACAAAAACAGATCTATGTTCACATGTGTAGAGCTACAAAAACAGATCTATGTTCACATGTGTAGAGCTACAAAAACAGATCTATGTTCACATGTGTAGAGCTACAAAAACAGATCTATGTTCACATGTGTAGAGCTACAAAAACAGATCTATGTTCACATGTGTAGAGCTACAAAAACAGATCTATGTTCACATGTGTAGAGCTACAAAAACAGATCTATGTTCACATGTGTAGAGCTACAAAAACAGATCTATGTTCACATGTGTAGAGCTACAAAAACAGATCTATGTTCACATGTGTAGAGCTACAAAAACAGATCTACGTTCACATGTGTAGAGCTACAAAAACAGATCTATGTTCACATGTGTAGAGCTACAAAAACAGATCTATGTTCACATGTGTAGAGCTACAAAAACAGATCTATGTTCACATGTGTAGAGCTACAAAAACAGATCTATGTTCACATGTGTAGAGCTACAAAAACAGATCTATGTTCACATGTGTAGAGCTACAAAAACAGATCTATGTTCACATGTGTAGAGCTACAAAAACAGATCTATGTTCACATGTGTAGAGCTACAAAAACAGATCTATGTTCACATGTGTAGAGCTACAAAAGTAGATCTACGTTTTTTACGTATTTTCAAATATAACAAAAAAAAAGTAGATCAAAGTTTTTTTTACACATTTTCAAATTTAGAAAAACAAAAAGAAGATCTACTTTTTTTACATACTTTAAAATGTTGAAAAAACGTATATATACGTTTGGACCGTTTACGGGTTAAAGCTCTTGCCTCGCATGGTGAGGGGCCCGGCTTCAATTCCCAGCGAGGGTAGAAATATTGGGCATGTTTCTTTACAACAGTTGTCTATGTTCACCTAGCAGTAAAATAGGTACCTGGGTGTTAGGTGACTGGCGTGGGTTGCATCCTGGGACAAAATTGACCTAAATTGCGAGAAATGCTCTACATAACAAGCACCTTTCTATATGCAGTAGTAGCATGTCACTAATGTCAGCTATGGTCTGTACATATACTTGTAGAATTACAGATAATTATTAATAAGAGTTGGCAGCATCTTCCACGAGTCTAGCCCCTCAAGGGAGGTTCCTGGACGCTGGTGGCCCCTCAAGGGAGGTTCCTGGATGCTGGTGGCCCCTCAAGGGAGGTTCCTGGATGCTGGTGGCCCCTCAAGGGAGGTTCCTGGATGCTGGTGGCCCCTCAAGGGAGGTTCCTGGATGCTGGTGGCCCCTCAAGGGAGGTTCCTGGATGCTGGTGGCCCCTCAAGGGAGGTTCCTGGATGCTGGTGGCCCCTCAAGGGAGGTTCCTGGATGCTGGTGGCCCCTCAAGGGAGGTTCCTGGATGCTGGTGGCCCCTCAAGGGAGGTTCCTGGATGCTGGTGGCCCCTCAAGGGAGGTTCCTGGATGCTGGTGGCCCCTCAAGGGAGGTTCCTGGATGCTGGTGGCCCCTCAAGGGAGGTTCCTGGATGCTGGTGGCCCCTCAAGGGAGGTTCCTGGATGCTGGTGGCCCCCCAAGGGAGGTTCCTGGATGCTGGTGGCCCCTCAAGGGAGGTTCCTGGATGCTGGTGGCCCCTCAAGGGAGGTTCCTGGATGCTGGTGGCCCCTCAAGGGAGGTTCCTGGATGCTGGTGGCCCCTCAAGGGAGGTTCCTGGATGCTGGTGGCCCCTCAAGGAAGGTTCCTGGATGCTGGTGGCCCCCCAAGGGAGGTTCCTGGATGCTGGTGGCCCCTCAAGGGAGGTTCCTGGATGCTGGTGGCCCCTCAAGGGAGGTTCCTGGATGCTGGTGGTCCCTCAAGGGAGGTTCCTGGATGCTGGTGGCCCCTCAAGGAAGGTTCCTGGATGCTGGTGGCCCCTCAAGGGAGGTTCCTGGATGCTGGTGGCCCTTCAAGGGAGGTTCCTGGATGCTGGTGGCCCCTCAAGGGAGGTTCCTGGATGCTGGTGGCCCCTCAAGGGAGGTTCCTGGATGCTGGTGGCCCCTCAAGGGAGGTTCCTGGATGCTGGTGGCCCCTCAAGGAAGGTTCCTGGATGCTGGTGGCCCCTCAAGGGAGGTTCCTGGTTGCTGGTGGCCCCTCAAGGGAGGTTCCTGGATGCTGGTGGCCCCTCAAGGGAGGTTCCTGGATGCTGGTGGCCCCTCAAGGGAGGTTCCTGGATGCTGGTGGCCCCTCAAGGGAGGTTCCTGGATGCTGGTGGCCCCTCAAGGGAGGTTCCTGGATGCTGGTGGCCACTCAAGGGAGGTTCCTGGATGCTGGTGGGCCCTCAAGGGAGGTTCCTGGATGCTGGTGGCCCCTCAAGGGAGGTTCCTGGATGCTGGTGGCCCCTCAAGGAAGGTTCCTGGATGCTGGTGGCCCCTCAAGGGAGGTTCCTGGATGCTGGTGGCCCCTCAAGGGAGGTTCCTGGATGCTGGTGGCCCCTCAAGGGAGGTTCCTGGATGCTGGTGGCCCCTCAAGGGAGGTTCCTGGATGCTGGTGGCCCCTCAAGGGAGGTTCCTGGATGCTGGTGGCCCCTCAAGGGAGGTTCCTGGATGCTGGTGGTCCCTCAAGGGAGGTTCCTGGATGCTGGTGGCCCCTCAAGGGAGGTTCCTGGATGCTGGTGGCCCCTCAAGGCAGGTTCCTGGATGCTGGTGGCCCCTCAAGGGAGGTTCCTGGATGCTGGTGGCCCCTCAAGGGAGGTTCCTGGATGCTGGTGGCCCCTCAAGGGAGGTTCCTGGATGCTGGTGGTCCCTCAAGGGAGGTTCCTGGATGCTGGTGGCCCCTCAAGGGAGGTTCCTGGATGCTGGTGGCCCCTCAAGGGAGGTTCCTGGATGCTGGTGGTCCCTCAAGGGAGGTTCCTGGATGCTGGTGGCCCCTCAAGGGAGGTTCCTGGATGCTGGTGGCCCCTCAAGGGAGGTTCCTGGATGCTGGTGGCCCCTCAAGGGAGGTTCCTGGATGCTGGTGGCCCCTCAAGGGAGGTTCCTGGATGCTGGTGGCCCCTCAAGGGAGGTTCCTGGATGCTGGTGGCCCCTCAAGGGAGGTTCCTGGATGCTGGTGGTCCCTCAAGGGAGGTTCCTGGATGCTGGTGGCCCCTCAAGGGAGGTTCCTGGATGCTGGTGGCCCCTCAAGGGAGGTTCCTGGATGCTGGTGGCCCCTCAAGGGAGGTTCCTGGATGCTGGTGGCCCCTCAAGGGAGGTTCCTGGATGCTGGTGGCCCCTCAAGGGAGGTTCCTGGATGCTGGTGGTCCCTCAAGGGAGGTTCCTGGATGCTGGTGGCCCCTCAAGGGAGGTTCCTGGATGCTGGTGGCCCCTCAAGGGAGGTTCCTGGATGCTGGTGGTCCCTCAAGGGAGGTTCCTGGATGCTGGTGGCCCCTCAAGGGAGGTTCCTGGATGCTGGTGGCCCCTCAAGGGAGGTTCCTGGATGCTGGTGGCCCCTCAAGGGAGGTTCCTGGATGCTGGTGGTCCCTCAAGGGAGGTTCCTGGATGCTGGTGGCCCCTCAAGGGAGGTTCCTGGATGCTGGTGGTCCCTCAAGGGAGGTTCCTGGATGCTGGTGGCCCCTCAAGGGAGGTTCCTGGTGAGGGACTCATGATCTAGGGAATTGAATCTGTGCTCCAACTCCCTGGATTAAGCCTGAATGCCTTCCATCCCTCCCCTCCCCCTCCTAAGGTTAGGATAGGTTAGGTAAAGTTAGGTAAACTTAGATTAGGTAAGGTTATGTTAGGTTAGGTAAGGTTAGGTTAGGTATGGTAAGATTTGTCAGGAAACAGGACAAGCGTTTCCTGGCGCAGGTCTTAGTCGTATGACCCAGCAGCTGAAGCTTTTGGTCATCTGACCGAGACCTTCTCCTGGCTTACCACTCCACCACTTTAAAAATTAGGGTTATATTAGTTCCTTCAAAACCATGGAAGAGATAATATGTCAGTTTTGCTTTACAGAAAATTTTTGAAAAGTTCGCCTCTGGTCTGCTCTGATGACCCGTACAGTAAATGAGGAGAATGTTGTATAATATAGTCAGTACATGTGTTTACTCGCCTATTTGTGGTTGCAGGGGGTCGAGTGTTAGCTCCTGGCCCTGCCTCTTGCTAGTGGCCAGGTTCACTCCTAAACTCATGAGCCACACCGTACCTGCCTCCACTACCTCATGACCCTCGGGTTTACAGCGTGGTTATGATTATAATCCACGACGTTGTTCCACTTTCCTGCCAAGCTGATGCTAAAAAAATAATTCCTAACTTCCCTATGGGTCGTTAGAATAAATTCCATTAGCTGCTCCTCATGGCTCTTATCTCATAACTTACTAATAAGCCTCTTACATACTTCTGTACCTTATCCTAACATGTTTTTTCAGGAGTGGGTTCAATGCTGGTGCTGTGTACTCCAGTATGGGTCTGATGTACACGGTGTACAGTGTCTTGAATGATTCCTTACTGAGGTATCGGAATGCTATTCTTAAGTTTGCCAGGCGCCCACATACTGCAGCAGTTTTCTGGTTGATGTGCGCCTCAGTAGATGTGCTCGGTGTTATACTCACCCCAAGATCCTTTTCCTTGAGTGAGGTTTGTGGTCTTTGTCCCCCTTAGCCTGTACTCTGTCTGCAGTCTTCTTTGACCTTACCCAATCTTCATGACTTTGCTCTTGGTAGGGTTGAACTCCAGGAGCCAGTTGTAGCCTGTCCAGATCCCTTTGTAGTCCTGTGTGTGCGTGTGTATGTGTGTGTACTCACCTATTTGTACTCACCTATTTGTGGTTGCAGGGGTCGAGTCCCAGCTCCTGGCCCCACCTCTTCACCGGTTGCTACTGGGTCCTCTCTCTCCCCGCTCTATGAGCTTTATCATACCTCGTCTTAAAACTGTGTATGGTTCCTGCCTCCACTACGTCATTTTCTAGGCTATTCCACTGCCTTACAACTCTATGACTGAAGAAATACTTCCTAATATCTCTCTGACTCATTTGTGTCTTCAACTTCCAATTGTGGCCTCTTGTTTCTGTGTCCCCTCCCTGGAACATCCTGTCTTTGTCCACCTTGTCTATTCCACGCAGTATTTTATATGTCGTTATCATGTCTCCCCTGACCCTCCTGCACTCTAGTGTCGTCAGGCCGATTTCCCTTAACCTTTCTTCATAAGACATTCCCCTTAGCTCTGGAACTAACCCTGTCGCAAACCTTTGTACTTTCTCTAGTTTCTTGACGTGCTTTATCAAGTGCGGGTTCCAAACAGGTGCTGCATACTCCAGTATGGGCCTGACGGTGTATAGTGTCTTGAACGATTCCTTATTAAGGTATCGGAACGCTGTTCTCAGGTTTGCCAGGCGCCCATATGCTGCAGCAGTTACCTGGTTGATGTGTGCTTCCGGAGACATGCTCGGTGTTATACTCACTCCAAGATCTTTCTCCTTGAGTGAGGTTTGCAGTCTTTGGCCACCTAGCCTATACTCTGTCTGAGGTCTTCTTTGCCCTTCCCCTATCTTCATGACTTTGCATTTGGCGGGATTAAATTCGAGAAGACAGTGTGTGTGTGTGTATGTGTGTGTGTGTGTGTGTGTGTGTGTGTGTGTGTGTGTGTGTGTGTGTGTGTGTGTGTGTGTGTGTGTGTGTGTGTGTGTGTGTGTGTGTGTGTGTGTGTGTGTGTGTGTGTGTGTGTGTGTGTACGTGTGTGTACGCAGGAAAGATTGCACAGAAACTGCAATATACATATATTTTCCTCGTCATTTAACTGACAGTTTTCCTCCTGACGTTGGTTAAGTGATTTAGTGAAGCTTGAAGCTTGAGTATACGCTTAAATCTCACTAAAACACTGCACATGACCAGCAGCACACTGACAGCAACAGCCCCAGGTCAGTATAGCGTGTCAGTGTACCAGGGACCAGCAATGTTAATATCTTATCACAACCGGTACATGATACAACTTATACAGACCATAGCTCACACCAATGACATACTACTGTATAGAAAGTCCCTTGTTATGCAGAGCATTTCCCGCAAACTAGGTCAAATTTGTCCCAGGATGCCACTCACTCCAGCCACCTAACACACAGGTGCCTACTTACTGCTAAGTGAACATGGACAGCAGGTGTTTTAAGGAAACACATCCTAATATTTTCCAGCCGTACCGGGGATCGATCCCGGACCTCAGTGTGTGAGCTGAGTGCGCTACCAATCAAGCTACGGGACACCTAGGCTATCAGGACACTCGAAAATAAGTCGCTCACTTTTTTGTGTTATCCTGATGGGTAATTTACACGTTAAACTGTAATATTATCATGTATTTTTATCGCCTGCGTTCCAAGGAGTACAAGTCAAGGGACTTCAACCTTTCCCAGTAATTTAAGTGCTTTACTAATGATAATAATAATCATAATAGGTCTTAGTACAACACCACGTGAAGAGGTTGGAGAGCCAGTTGTCAACATGGCACGGATGCAGCTCCGTGTGACGCCCCTGGCACTCTACCTGCTGGCACTAGCTTGCTACAGCACCATCATGTTCCTCTCTACCCTGGACTCTGACCCTGCCCTCCTAGAGCCAGGTCACCTGGGTCATTACCACCAGGACACCCAGCACAGTGATCTACAGCAACTCAACTCCACTATACGTAACCTCAGAGCATTTAGAAGGTAAGGTTCTATTTACTGAGCACATTGAAGCTCTATACAATCATAGAGAAGCTCTATACATAGGTAAAACTCTATACAGCGATATTCAACACCTCAACTCAGTATTCATAATGTAAGACTCTCTTAAATGAGTTCAATACAGTCGTACTGACGCTCTATAGTCAATATGACGGTCTACAGAGTCGTAGTGACACTCTATGCAGAATCAGAGGGGGCATAAAAGGGGGGCATTGACCCCTGAAACCCTCTCCAGGTATACTCGTCAGTAACTAGTAACTCTGTCATGCTGTATATCATTTTTAAATTTAAATTTATCCATCCTGAATCCATTATTTCGTGTTTTTTTAAGTATTGTTGGTTTAACAGGAGGATGTCTCACTGGAGGCTGAGACAAGTGGAGGATTTCTACTCCAGAATGGAAATACAGGAGACCACCTGTAGTAAGATGATCTCCCTGGGAGGAACTTCTTGTAGGAGGTCAGTAAGTTCTTGTAGGAGGTTAGTAACTTCTTGTAGGAGGTTAGTAACTTCTTGTAGGAGGCCAGTAACTTCTTGTAGGAGGTTAGTAACTTCTTGTAGGAGGTCAGTAACTTCTTGTAGGAGGTACTAGTAACTTCTTGCTACTACTACTACTACTACTACTGCTACTACTGCTACTACTACTACTACTACTACTACTACTACTACTAGGTCAGTAACTTCTTGTAGGAGGTCAGTTATGTGTTGTGCAATATTCAGATATACAGTCTTGTGTGGCTGCTACTACTGCTACTACTACTACTACTACTACTACTACTACTACTACTACTACTACTACTGCTGCTGCTGCTGCTGCTGCTGCTGCTGCTGCTGCTACTACTACAAGGACGTGTTTTGTTAAGATATCTGCTGTCCATGTTCATCTAGCAGTAAAATAGGTAGCTGGGTGTTAGTGGACTGGTGTGGGTCGCATCCTGGGACAAAATTGACCTAATTTGCAGGAAATGCTCAGCACAACAAGTGACTTTCTATATAGTTTTATGTCATAGATGTCAGCTATGCTCTGTATACCTTGTACATGTACAAAGTATACAGACTCACTTGCCATAGGCGCAAGTCCTCTCGTGAGTTATTTAGGGTCGTGCTATATTCCAACAGGGCTGTGGATAACGAGAAGTACGTGTGTCTGGACCAGGATGTGGCTATTACACCTGGTAACTGTACTGTCTACTCCTTCGGTATTGGTCACGATACCACTTTTGATGATCAGGTATGTATATCTTCCGTTTGACCTTTAAAGGACCTTCAATTATGTTCTTTTAAAGGAGGGGTAAGCCAGTGGAAGGTTTCCGTCAGATGACCATAAGGTGTAGTGTTGGGTTATTATGTGTCTATGACCAGCGTCAGGAAATACTTGTCCTGTTTCCTGACGAATCTTAGCTAACCTAATTTAATCTAACCTAATCTTCAACCTAACCTAACCCAGCCTAACCTAACCTAACCTAACCTAACCTAACCTAACCTAACCTAACCTAACCTAACCTAACCTAACCTAACCTAACCTAACCTTATCTAACCTAACCTTTATCAAGGACCCCAATATAAATATCAAGGACCACAGTGAAAATATAAAAAACCCAAATAGAAATATCAAGAACCCTAATGGAAATACGTCAATTTGACGTATTTTGGGTTATCCTTGAGGGTAATCTACACACATGGTACTATGTATGATAAGTTGTAAGTGTATTTATACGTAGCTATATCTGGATATATTGTAATGTATAAGCTTCTGGAGAGCGAAACGTTGCCACAATAACATGCCACATTAGTTGCACTTGTGTCCATTTATCTAACACACACTGTATCTAAAATCTTAGGTAAACAACTTCGGGTGTCAAGTATTTATGTTCGACCCCACAGTGAACCAGGATACCATCAGGAGAACCAATAACAAGAACCAACACTTCTACCTGCTCGGTCTAGACGCCAGTAACTATGTAAGTTACCCTCGTGAACCAGGCAAGTCTTAGACACGTCAGATGTTGAGATTGTCCTCAATTTCTCCTGTAGAGAAGCACACAGATAGAATAAGTATTGATTTAGAAAGACATGTCAGCAAACATTAGGATATTTATTAGTAAATATTACGGTCCTGGAGCCTTGATTACTTCCAACATACAGAAGTTGGTATAGGTAGGTTCACCAGGACGGGTCCTGGCCCGGGTCTTCTGCACGTTTCGATCTGTCATGGATTATCAGGTTGCTATTTGATATTGGTTGAGGGTGGGTAGAAACATCGCCTTTGGGTTATGGAGGAATCGTTTCTCCCATGATATTGTCATTTTCTGCAGGTTTATCGTGTGTTACAGTCAAGGTAAGTCCTACAGTATACCCAACATTTTTTTAGTTAATATGGAGTAAAGTCGCTTTTGGGTCCCCTCAGGGATTAGGGGCCCTTAAGCTTATGCTGCATAGTAGATCCATCCCTGACTGTGATTCTGATTCTAATTGGTGACAGAATCTAAGTGTGGATCTCAAGTACACTGACAACAAGACGGAGACCATTGTGGGAGAACTGGACACCTTTGATAGCATCAGGTCTCGCCTGGGTCACCAGCATCTACCAGTCCACTACCTTAAGGTAACTACTATTAGATGGGGACCACCACTGAGGTCTTAGGACCTCACCAAAGTCCCAAGACCAAACTGTCACCATTAATTAGTCTTTTCTGATATGTCTTTCTGCTAGTGTTAGAATCGTGCACTGTTAAAACAGCTCCATTGATTTGGTTAGCTAAGCTCTGTGTAGAGCTTTATCAAGTTGTTTCACTCTGTGTAGAGCTTCATCAAGTTTCACTCTGTGTAGAGCTTTATGCAGCCATATTCCACTCCTGACAATACCATTTCACAAGGACCCCAATGGAATTAGTAAGTTAAGGATCCCAGTGGAAATCAGTCATGGACCCCAGTGAAAATCAGTCATGGACCCCAGTGAAAATGAGTCACCTTGACTGACTTTCTTGGGTTATCCTGGCTGGTAATCTACACATATATTACTCTGTATGATAACCTGTGTACGTGTACGTAACAACGTATTCCCTCTGTTACCAGCTAGACATTGAAAACTCAGAGTGGAGAGTGTTACCATACATGCTGGAGAGAGGACTCCTACATAGTGTTAAACAACTGGCTATTGAAGTTCACACACTCGATATCATCAGTGCCCCTCAACACCGGGTAAGTATTGCACGATGCTTGTGCAATCTTTGTTGTCAAACGTTGTGGTTATGTAGTAGGTTTTAATAGTTGTGTGTGGAGGCTGTAGATGTGGTGACGACATGAGCAGTTGGGGGATGATGTTGTGGTCACTCCATTGATATTGTACTGGTTGCTTGGGGTGGTCAGTCCCTCAGCCTGGAGGTGAAGATGTTGTCGTCAGTCCATCGAGGATGAGGCAGTAGTTTGAGGTGGTCAGTCCCTCAGCCTGGAGATGTGTTCAGCTTCATAGTCTTGAACAATGTGACACACCATCAAGGTTGAGGGACTGACCACCTCAAGCTACTCCTTCAAGGTTGAGGGACTGACCACCTCAAGCTACTCCTTCAAGGTTGAGGGACTGACCACCTCAAGCTACTCCTTCAAGGTTGAGGGACTAATCACATCTTCACCACTCCATTGCATCTGCTGCCACCACATTTTCAACCTCTGTATTCAACTGATGAATATTGTGAGACATCCTGGTGATGTTAGCAGTAATAGTTAGTGGTTATAGTTAGAAGCAGTAATTAGTTATCATCTAATTACAGGGTAATTATCTGCAGCAACATGGCAGGGAGGCAGCCCAAGCTATAGCCTTGGGTTATGTATATATTCTTTTGTTTTAATATGTATAAATTGTTGTTTGTTGACAGGTGCTGGAGATGTTGGAGGGATACCTGCAGGTACTACAAATTGTTGTTTGTTGACAGGTGCTGGAGATGTTGGAGGGATACCTGCAGGTACTACAAATTGTTGTTTGTTGACAGGTGCTGGAGATGTTGGAGGGATACCTGCAGGTACTACAAATTGTTGTTTGTTGACAGGTGCTGGAGATGTTGGAGGGATACCTGCAGGTACTACAAGGACTCAGGAAGGAAGGATTCTTGAGAGTGTCGTACCGTCCTACCGTGGTTCTTGAGACGCTGTACCACGTCCCAGGCAAGAACCGTACCATACCTACTTGCTTCGAAGTCCTCTACTTACGTCGTGGTTCTGTCTCCTGAGGTGCCTACCTCGGGGAGATTGATGGTACCTACCTCCACACACACACAGACACACACACTTCAATGTTCGCTCAAGGAATAGTGCAGAGTGGTCACAAAATTTCACTATAATAAAATCTAATGTGTATGTATGTGTTTTTGTAAGACCCATCAAGCGTTTTAAAGACCCCTGAGGTGTTTTTAAAGACCCATCAGTGTTTTAAAGATCCATCAGGTATTATAAAGACCCCATCATTAGGTGTGGTCTTAGTTCTTGAGTAAACACCACCACCACCTATATAGGTGAGGGTGACCTTCTGGCAGGTGGCATGTGGGCGGCGCCACCCAGCTAGTTCCAGCCACTTACGTGGCTCAGGTGGGGCGGAGCAAGGCCATCTGGATCAGTCTGTCTACCACCACTCAGTGTCCAACTGATTGCCATCGACTGAGTGTACTCTGTGTCTATAGCGGTCGAGGTATAGCTCCTGGCCCTCTCTCAACTCTAGGGCCTTATCGTAGTTCCTATAAAGGTCGAAGCATAGCTTCCTGACCCTCCCTATTAACTCCAGGGGCTCTATCATAGCTACTATAGAGTCGAGGCATAGCTCCTGGTCCCATCAACACCAAGGCCTTATCGTAGCTACTCTTGAAGACGTGTATAGCCCGTATCTAAATTTTAGTGACTTCCAAATACCTTTCTGAGAGTGTAAACGTTGATTTTTTTAATGTTTATTGAGGTATATAACACAGCAACGTTCCATAGTTCCTGATAAGACTCTGATTGTCTTGTGGAAGCACTCACATATCTAGATTACTGTGTATGTAGTGGTGTGAGTGTTGCGTGTGTGTTGTGAAGCGGTTCTTACACCAGGAAGAAGCAACTTGGACTGCAACACAAGAAGGTAAGTCCACAGATTTAATGTTGTATTTCCGATGTTTATTACTTATCTGTACTGTGTGTGGTAGTTGCTACTAGGTAGAGTGTTTCACTACTAGGTAGAGTGTTCCACTACCAGGTAGAGTGTTCCACTACTAGGTAGAGTGTTCCACTACTGGGTAGACTGTACCACTACTAGGTAGAGTGTTCCACTACTAGGTAGACTGTTCCACTTGTCGACTCCCCTATTTCAAAACCAGTACCTTCCTATATCATCTCTAAATCTAAATTAACCCAATTTTAGTCCAATATTTTGAGTTGTTTCTTGAAGGGGATATGTTCAGGACGTTATTAATATCTCCTCACTAATGATGTGTAAAGCTGTAGTGAGCTTTCTCTCTCAGCTCTGTGGGAAGATTATGGGTCTTGTACGTGAGTTAATGGGGCTATCTACCCAATACCATTGATAATGGGTTGGGTAGATGTTTTTGTTACTGGGTTTGGGTTTGAGAAGGTCTTGCCTGGTAAGGGCCAGTAGGCCTGCTGCAGTGTTCCTCCTGGCTTATATTTCTGCAGCTGCAGATCAACATAGCCATCACATCCTGGTTGATCTGGTGAATCTAGTGTACAGGGCGACGTTAAGGACACCTCTCTCTCTCTCTCTCTCTCTCTCTCTCTCTCTCTCTCTTGCCACTAGCAGACAAAGGATCGAGCCTTCACGCCTCTAGTCCTGAGAGTGTTCAGTGTTTTGTAAACATTTTAATTAGCACGAAAACCTCACCCACTAGCTTTTATCATCCCTCGTACTGGCTAGTCACCATAACTAGCCTTGATTATCCATGGTCCCTTGATTATCCATGGTTTCTTGATGCCTAGCCTTGGTTATCCATGGACCCTTGATGCCTAGTGGGTGTGGTATTCTCCACAGTACCAAGACAGGTCACAACCTTGATATTTACTATAGTGATGTAATATTGCGGTCCTGTACTCACCTATTTGTGGTTACAGGGGTCGATTTCACAGCTTCTGGCCCCACCTGTTCACTGGTCACTACTAGGTCCACTCTCTCCCTGCTCCCGGTGGCCTGGTGGCTAAAGCTCTCGCTTCACACACGGAGGGCCCGGGTTCGATTCCCGGCGGGTGGAAACATTTCGACACGTTTCCTTACACCTATTGTCCTGTTCACCTAGCAGCAAACAGGTACCTGGGTGTTAGTCGACTGGTGTGGGTCGCATCCTGGGGGACAAGATTAAGGACCCCAATGGAAATAAGTTAGACAGTCCTCGATGACGCACTGACTTTCTTGGGTTATCCTGGGTGGCTAACCCTCCGGGGTTAAAAATCCGAACGAAATCTTATCTTATCTTATCTTATCTTATCACATCTCTGGAACATCCTGTCTCTGTCCACCTTGTCAATTCCTCTCGGTATTTTATATGTCGTTATCATATCCCCCCTGCCCCTCCTGTCCTCCAGTGTTGTCAGGTGTGTGTGTGTGTGTGGTCCAACTCAGTGGTATCGTGTGCATTTCACAATCAAAGGACCTGGGTTCAATCCAGTGGGTAATCCAGCCTGCTGTCACTGTTCACCTAGCAGTAAGTAGGTACCCGGTGGCATCCTGGGGAAGGACCTAAGGGCCACAATGACTATATGTAGACAGCAGACGCAGTGAAGAGGTAGAGATGATGTGATCAAGTCCTCAGTCTTAAAGTAGTCGTTTTGAGGTGATCAGTCCCCCAGCCTGGAGGAGAATTCACCCTAGTTTGCTAAATATCAAATCACAAGGACCCCACTGAAAATCAAGGACCCCACTGAAAATCAAGGACCCACACTGAAAATCAAGGTCCCCACTTATAATCAAGGGCCCCATTGAAAAATCAAGGACCCACAATGAAACTAAAGGACCCCCACTGAAAATCAAGGACCCACACTGAAAATCAAGGACCCCATTTAAAATCAAGGACCCCATTGAAAAATCAAGGACCCACACTTAAAATAAATGACCCCCACTGAAAATCAAGGACCCACACTTAAAATCAAGGTACCACACTGAAAATAAAGGACTAATTGAAAATCAAGGACCCATACTGAAAATCAAGGACCAAACTTAAAATCAAGGACCCCATTGAAAATCAACGTCCCACACTGAAAATCAAAGACCCACTGAAAATCAAAGACCCGCACCTGAAAATCAAGGACATTTACAATTGAAAATCAAGGGTCTTCCCATTTAAAATCAAGGGCGTCAATAAAAATCAAGGTACAAATAAAAATAAAGGACCCCAATAAAAATCAAGGATCCCAGTGAGAAATCAAGGACCCAAGTGAAATCAAGGACTCCTATTAAGAATCAGGGACCAAATGAAAATCAATGACCCCAATGAAAAAAATAGGAACCCCAAATGAAAATAAAGGACCCCCAGTGAGATCAAGGACCCCATGAAAAACAAGACCCCAATGAAAATCAAGGACTCAAGTAAAAAATCATGGGCCCCATGAAATCAAGAACCTCCAACGAAAAAACCCCCAGTGAAAATCAAGGACCTCCCATTAATATCAAGGACACCAATGAAAATTAAGAGCCAAATTAAAAAATGAAAAGCAAGGACCCACTTGAAAATCGAGGGCATAATTATAATAGTGCAATGAAATTCAAGGACCCAATAAAAATCAAGGACTTCAATGAAAATCAAGGTCCCAATAAAAATCAAGGACGTCAATGAAAATCAAGGACTTCACTGAAAATCAAGGACCCCACTGAAAATCAAGGACCCACACTGAAAATCAAGGTCCCCACTTATAATCAAGGGCCCCATTGAAAAATCAAGGACCCACAATGAAACTAAAGGACCCCCACTGAAAATCAAGGACCCACACTGAAAATCAAGGATCCCACTTAAAATCAAGGACCCCCGTTGAAAAATCAAGGACCCACACTTAAAATCAAGGACCCCCACTGAAAATCAAGGATCCACACTTAAAATCAAGGTACCACACTGAAAATAAAGGACTCATTGAAAATCAAGGACCCATACTGAAAATCAAGGACCAAACTGAAAATCAAGGACCCCATTGAAAATCAACGTCCCACACTGAAAATCAAAGACCCACTGAAAATCAAAGACCCGCACCTGAAAATCAAGGACATTTACAATTGAAAATCAAGGGTCTTCCCATTTAAAATCAAGGGCGCCAATAAAAATCAAGGTACAAATAAAAATAAAGGACCCCAATAAAAATCAAGGATCCCAGTGAGAAATCAAGGACCCAAGTGAAATCAAGGACTCCTATTAAGAATCAGGGACCAAATGAAAATCAATGACCCCAATGAAAAAAATAGGAACCCCAAATGAAAATAAAGGACCCCCAGTGAGATCAAGGACCCCATGAAAAACAAGACCCCAATGAAAATCAAGGACTCAAGTAAAAAATCATGGGCCCCATGAAATCAAGAACCTCCAACGAAAAAACCCCCAGTGAAAATCAAGGACCTCCCATTAATATCAAGGACACCAATGAAAATTAAGAGCCAAATTAAAAAATGAAAAGCAAGGACCCACTTGAAAATCGAGGGCATAATTATAATAGTGCAATGAAATTCAAGGACCCAATAAAAATCAAGGACTTCAATGAAAATCAAGGTCCCAATAAAAATCAAGGACGTCAATGAAAATCAAGGACTTCACTGAAAATCAAGGACTTCACTGAAAATCAATGACCCCAATGAAAAATCAAAGACGCCAATTAAAATCAAGGACACCAATGAAAAATCAAAGACACCAGTTAAAATCAATGACACCAATGAAAATCAAGAACCCAAATGAAAATCAGTGACCCCAATGTAAATCAATGTTCCTAGTTAAAATAAAGGAAAGCCCATGTAAATCAAGGACCCCCGTGTAAATCAAGGACCCCATGTAAATCAAGGACTCAAAATCAAGGACCCCAGTGGAAATAAGTCACGAACTTTTTTGTGTCACCCTGTTGAGTAATTTACATTCACGTCACTAAGTATGATAATTGTACCTATGTACCTGATAATTGTACCTATGTACCTGTACCTAAATATCCTTACAAAGAAACTACTATCTTTAATTTTGTTCGCAGAATGCCACCCACACCAGTCACCTAACACCCAGGTACCTACTTACTGCTAGGTGAACAGTGACAGCAGGTGTTAGTAGACTAACATCCGGGTACCTACTGACTGCTAGGTGAACAGTGACAGCAGGTGTTAGTAGACTAACACCAGGTACCTACTGACTGCTAGGTGAACAGTGACAGCAGGTGTTAGTAGACTAACACCCAGGTAACTACTTAGTGCTAGGTGAACAGTGACAGCAAGTGTTAGTAGACCAACACCCAGGTACCCACTTAGTGCTAGGTGAACAGTGACAGCAAGTGTTAGTAGACTAACACCCAGGTACCCACTTAGTGCTAGGTGAACAGTGACAGCAAGTGTTAGTAGACCAACACCCAGGTACCTACTGACTGCTAGGTGAACAGTGACAGCAGGTGTTAGTAGACTAACACCAGGTACCTACTGACTGTTAGGTGAACAGTGACAGCAGGTGTTAGTAGACCAACACCCAGGTACCTACTGACTGCTAGGTGAACAGTGACAGCAGGTGTAAGGTGACTAACACCCGGGTACCTACCTACTACTAGATGAACAGTGACAGCAGGTATCTTAAGGTAAAACGCCCCAATATTTTCACCCGTACCGGGGATCGAACTCTGGAGCTCAGTGTGAGAGGCGAGTGCGCCACCAACCCACCTACGGGACACCTATTACACATATAAAGCAACATTCCTGTTTCAGATCCCGTAGTGAGCCACTGTTTCGAAAGCTCCGTCTCCAAGGTCTTCCACTGGTCTAGTCATGTATTTCCCGGACCTTTTCAAAGGACCCCAATGGAAATAAGTCACTATGACTTTTTTGAGTTGTCCTGGGTTCTCTACACATAAGATTTTCTTCGGATTTTTAACCCTGGAGGGTCAGGCAGCCAGGATAACCCAAGAAAGTCAGTGGGTCATCCAGGACTGTCTAACTTATTTCCATTGTGATCCTCAATCTTGTCCATCAGGATGCCACCCATACCAGTCCACTAACACCCAGGTACCTATTTGCTGCTAGGTAAACATGACAACAGGTGTAAGGAAACGCGCCGAAATGTTTCCACCTGCCGGGAATCGAACCCGGTCCCTCCGTGTGTGAAACGATAGCTTCAGCCACCAGACCACCGGGGCACACATATGCTACTATGTATAATAATCTATATAACTGATTTGTGTATAAACTTACATAATAATTTAACAAATAACTCACAATTTACAGCACAAATTTCATGTGGCATTACGGTCCTTCCTGGATCATTATTAAGTTGTTCATGGTAAGACCTTTTGTTGAGTGATATTATCACGGACGTTAAGTAAATTATGTTATATAGGTTTCCCGGTTTGGGTTGTTAGGTTTAAAATCTATCTTACCACACCAGGGTCATTATGACTGCATGTCAAGTCTATCTGCTACACCAGGGTCATTATGACTGCATGTAAAGTCTGTCTGCTACACCAAGGTCATTATGACTGCATGTCAAGTCTATCTGCTACACCAGGGTCATTATGACTGCATGTCAAGTCTGTCTGCTACACCAGGGTCATTATGACTGCATGTCAAGTCTGTCTGCTACACCAGGGTCATTATGACTGCATGTCAAGTCTGTCTGCTACACCAGGGTCATTATGACTGCATGTCAAGTCTGTCTGCTAAACCAGGGTCATTATGACTGCATGTAAAGTCTGTCTGCTACACCAGGGTCATTATGACTGCATGTAAAGTCTGTCTGCTACACCAGGGTCATTATGACTGCATGTCAAGTCTGTCTGCTACACCAAGGTCATTATGACTGCATGTCAAGTCTGTCTGCTACACCAGGGTCATTATGACTGCATGTCAAGTCTGTCTGCTACACCAAGGTCATTATGACTGCATGTCAAGTCTGTCTGCTACACCAGGGTCATTATGACTGCATGTCAAGTCTGTCTGCTACACCAGGGTCATTATGACTGCATGTCAAGTCTGTCTGCTACACCAGGGTCATTATGACTGGATGTCAAGTCTGTCTGCTACACCAGGGTCATTATGACTGCATGTCAAGTCTGTCTGCTACACCAGGGTCATTATGACTGCATGTCAAGTCTGTCTGCTACACCAAGGTCATTATGACTGCATGTCAAGTCTGTCTGCTACACCAGGATCATTATGACTGCATGTCAAGTCTGTCTGCTGCACCAGGATCATTAAGACTGCATGTCACCTGTACACCACCTGTCAAGAATACTTTTAATCCCTAAAAATGTCTCAGTATATATACTCAGAGAGATATACTTGCCTCGGAGTATATATTGTCTTGATCCTTGTGTTGACGATAACTTAAGTTTGTCCAGTAGTAGTCTTTATGTCTACTGTAAGACATTATGTCTACTAGTAGTCTATGTCTACTATCATTACTACTATTATCAATACCACCAACCATACCAGTGGTTATTGAACACTGTCATCAACACTACCAGCTACCCCAGTGGTTACTGAACACTGTCATCAACACTACCAGCTACCCCAGTGGTTATTGAACACTGTCATCAACACTACCAGCTACACCAGTGGTTACTGAACATTGTCATCAACACTACCAGCTACACCAGTGGTTATTGAACACTGTCATCAACACTACCAGCTACACCAGTGGTTACTGAACATTGTCATCAACACTACCAGCTACACCAGTGGTTATTGAACACTGTCATCAACACTACCAGCTACACCAGTGGTTACTGAACATTGTCATCAACACTACCAGCTACACCAGTGGTTATTGAACACTGTCATCAACACTACCAGCTACACCAGTGGTTATTGAACACTGTCATCAACACTACCAGCTACACCAGTGGTTATTGAACACTGTCATCAACACTACCAGCTACCCCAGTGGTTATTGAACACTGTCATCAACACTACCAGCTACACCAGTGGTCACTGAACATTGTCATCAACACTACCAGCTACACCAGTGGTTATTGAACACTGTCATCAACACTACCAGCTACACCAGTGGTTATTGAACACTGTCATCAACACTACCAGCTACCCCAGTGGTTATTGAACACTGTCATCAACACTACCAGCTACACCAGTGGTTACTGAACATTGTCATCAACACTACCAGCTACACCAGTGGTTATTGAACACTGTCATCAACACTACCAGCTACACCAGTGGTTATTGAACACTGTCATCAACACTACCAGCTACACCAGTGGTTACTGAACACTGTCATCAACACTACCAGCTACACCAGTGGTTACTGAACACTGTCATCAACACTACCAGCTACACCAGTGGTTATTGAACACTGTCATCAACACTACCAGCTACCCCAGTGGTTATTGAACACTGTCATCAACACTACCAGCTACACCAGTGGTTACTGAACACTGTCATCAACACTACCAGCTACCCCAGTGGTTATTGAACACTGTCATCAACGCTACCACCTACCCCAGTGGTTATTGAACACTGTCATCAACACTACCAGCTACACCAGTGGTTATTGAACACTGTCATCAACACTACCAGCTACACCAGTGGTTATTGAACACTGTCATCAACACTACCAGCTACACCAGTGGTTATTGAACACTGTCATCAACACTACCAGCTACACCAGTGGTTACTGAACACTGTCATCAACACTACCAGCTACACCAGTGGTTATTGAACACTGTCATCAACGCTACCACCTACCCCAGTGGTTATTGAACACTGTCATCAACACTACCAGCTACACCAGTGGTTACTGAACACTGTCATCAACACTACCAGCTACCCCAGTGGTTATTGAACACTGTCATCAACGCTACCACCTACCCCAGTGGTTATTGAACACTGTCATCAACACTACCAGCTACAACAGTGGTTATTGAACACTGTCATCAACACTACCAGCTACACCAGTGGTTACTGAACACTGTCATCAACACTACCAGCTACCCCAGTGGTTATTGAACACTGTCATCAACGCTACCACCTACCCCAGTGGTTATTGAACACTGTCATCAACACTACCAGCTACACCAGTGGTTACTGAACACTGTCATCAACACTACCAGCTACACCAGTGGTTACTGAACACTGTCATCAACACTACCAGCTACACCAGTGGTTACTGAACACTGTCATCAACACTACCAGCTACACCAGTGGTTATTGAACACTATCAGCAGTGGGAGTACGTTCCAAGGGTAACTATATTACTGAAGGTAGTGGAGATACATTCGAAGGTAACTATATTAATTAGTATCTAGCTACAAGATATACTTCGTGAAGACTGAACTTCTAATATCAGTTCCTCGCCGCTGAACTTTTTATAGTAATATATATTAGTCAAAAGTAGAAAATTTCTCGCGGAGTTTTTTATAGTAATATATATTAGCCAAGAGTAGGAAAAATGTATTTTGCAGGAGGAAAACCCATCACCGAATACGAGAAACGTGTCAGGGACACAAGAGGCCATTATGCAAGAATTAACCGAATGGAAGCCGTCAAATGGCAGAAAAGACAAAAGAGTAAGCTGGCTGTACAAGACAGCAAGAAGATAACTAAAAGTGACGTCAAGAAGACATCTGTGAGAGATGCAAATGTTCAGCTCACAACAGATCTTCCCTCCCAGGTCACAACAGATCTTACCTCCCAGGTCACAACAGATCTTCCCTCCCAGGTCACAACAGATCTTCCCTCCCAGGTCACAACAGATCTTCCCTCCCAGGTCACAACCGACTATTTCATGCAGGTCGCCACCGACCTTCTTACACAGGTCGCTACCGACCTTCCCACCCAGATCGGCACCGACACCCGCACCCAGGAAGCTACCGACCTTCTCACTCAGGTCGCCACCAACGTTCCCACCAAGGTGTTATCTGACCTTCTCACACAGGTCGTCACCAACCAGGTTGCCCCCGACTTTTCCACCCTGATCGCCACCAACCTTGTCACCCAGGTTGCCACCGACCTTGTCACCCAGGGCGCCACCAACCTAACTCAGGTCACCACCGACTTCACCAATATCGCCACCGACCCTCGCACCCAGGTCGTCATCAATCTTCTCACTCAGGTCGCCACCGACCTTCGCACCCAGGTGTTAAGTAACCTTCTCACCCAAGTCGCCACCCACCTTCTCACTCAGGTCACCACCAACCTTCCCACCCAGGTCACCACCGACCTTCTGACCCAGGTCGCCGTGGAAGTTCATGTCAAGGTCGCCACCAACGTTTTTAGCCAAGTTATCCCTGACATACTCACCCTGGTCGCCGCCGATCTTGTCACCCAGGTCACCACCGACCACGTCACCCAGGTCACCACGTCACCCAGGTCACTACGTCACCCAGGTCACCACGTCACCCAGGTCACCACGTCACCCAGGACACTATGTCACCCAGGTCACTACGTCACCCAGGTCACCACGTCACCCAGGTCACCACAACCTTGAAGGTGTGAGGTGGATTTTCAGTTTGTTGTAGTGGAGCCACGATATTCTTTATACTTTATTAATTTTATATTTGTTTATTAAGGAACTTTCTGGATTTATCTTTGTACAAACATTATATCAGGATGATATTAACTATTGTTATGTTTGTTATTAATTATTATTATTATTATTAATACTATTATTATACTATAAAGGAGTTATTATTTTATTATTTTACTATGAAGGAAATATACTAGGAATAATACATTGGTACTAATAGGGTAGGGTAGCCTTATTACATCTGACATTTGTCCCCTTGTGGCATGCCCAGCCCTTGTGGCTAGGCCTGGGGACAGTTGGGGTACCTCCTAGGGACTTAGGTGCCTGAGGCCGGGCCACCACTTGGAAAAGGCCCGGGCCGACCGGCTAATCTTTTACCTCATTACATCGACACATGTCTAGGGTAGGGTATGAGCCCCCATTAGTAGCCCCCTTGGGGCGGGGATGGCAGACCAGAGAGGCCTAGCTTGTGGCTAGGCCTGGGGACAGTTGGTCCCACAGATGAGGAGGTACTTGTGCCTCTTCCCATGGGAGACTTAGGTCTCAGACACTCCCTAAAGAGGGAGCCAAGGCCGGGCCACCACTTGGAAAAGGCCCGGGCCGGGAGAATACCGGCTAATCTTTAATAATAATAATAATGAGTTATTATTTATGCCCAGCCCTTCTAGGACAGGGTAGGTGCCCTAGCCTGAGCTTGGTATTACCCACAGCTGAGAAGCCTGCCATTCCCATTAGCCCTCCTGGGGTGGGAAAGATGACAGACGAGAGAGGCCTAGCCTCTCCCTACGACCCCCGTGAGGGCAGGGAATGTGGCTAGGCCTGGGGACAGTTGGTCCCGACGATGAGGAGGTACTTGTACCTCCTCCCATGGCAGACACTAGTCTGAGATACTCCCAAGAAAGGGAGCCAAGGCCGGGCCACCACTTGGAAAAGGCCCGGGCCGGGAGAATACCGGGGAATCAAGAAGAAGAAGAAGAAGAAGATTGAGTTATTATTATTTACATGTGTGTTAGCTAAAAAATAATAAATCATTCTCCTCCTTTCTGTCACTGATGGATCTAAACAGGAGTCTTCTGGCAGGGCTTCATCTGCTCTTGTTGCCACCTCCCTAGTTAAGAACCATAATAAACTTGTTGAGTTAGGCATAAGAATTAACAACTGGTCGTCTACACTGCAAACTTAATTGTTTGCAATCCTAATGGTGTTAAAGCTAACCTATGACACTGAGCTTGACTCTATCATCATTACTGATTCTATGTCAACATTGAAGGCTCTTGATTCATATAATGACTCCAACAACATGCTTATTGGAGAAGCCAGGTATAGATACTCAAATATCAGGTACAAAGTAATTAATGTACAGTTGCTATGGATGCCATCACACATTGTATTACTCCTTCATGATAAAGTTGATATGTCAGCCAAGAAGATTACCCAGAAGGAGAATGTTGAATAGAACTTTGGTATAACTGTGTCTAGCATTAGGAATAATATTAGGAGAGAAGTAAATAATGAAAATGATTGTTATAGGAATGCAGTTAGAAGCCTGAGTAGATCTATAACCCGCTATGATAACATGAAAGTTATCATAGATCTATAACCCACTATGATAACATGAAAGTAGATCTATAACCCACTATGATAACATGAAGGTAGATCTGTAACCCACTATGATAACATGAAGGTAGATCTATAACCCACAATGATAACATGAAGGTAGATCTATAACCCACTATGATAACATGAAGGTAGATCTATAACCCACTATGATAACATGAAGGTAGATCTATAACCCACTATGATAACATGAAGGTAGATCTATAACCCACTATGATAACATGAAGGTAGATCTATAACCCACTATGATAACATGAAGGTAGATCTATAACCCACTATGATAACATGAAGGTAGATCTATAACCCACAATGATAACATGAAGGTAGATTTGTAACCCACTATGATAACATGAAGGTAGAACTGTAACCCACTATGATAACATGAAGGTAGATCTGTAACCCACTATGATAACATGAAGGTAGATTTGTAACCCACTATGATAACATGAAGGTAGATTTGTAACCCACTATGATAACATGAAGGTAGATCTATAACCCACTATGATAACATGAACGTAGATAAGTATGTTTATGGAACAACTTGCAATGTGAACACTGACTGATGTTGTAGTGGCCTAATATCATACTGGCTTAGTTTGTCAAGGCTGGGAACCAAAACAGGGAGACAGCACAACTTTGTAGTAGCCACAGTCAGTGGTCAGGATAACAATTATTCCCTCTGAGGATAGCAGTTATCCCTCTGTGGATAACAATTACCCCTCTTTGGATAACAATTACCGCTCTGTGGATAACAATTAGCTACTCTGAGGCCAACAATCTCAAGAAAGTAGTGAGGTAATTCCAGTAGACCCATTACAAGAGTTACCCAACAAGACCGTTCCTTCCAGACTGTACACAGATCCTTGGCTCGCTACCTTTACCACAATGTGTTTTTGTTACACAGAGCAGTCTATTATGAGAGTGGCAAAGCAAATGCCAAAGAGTCAAGATTATGACTGTGTATACGAAGAGAGAGAGAGCGCGAGACAGACAGAGAAAGAGAGAGAGAGATAGTTCACTATGACACACACTGCTGCAGTGTTATTACTGCTGATCAAATGGTACTACAAGGACCACAGTGGTAATAAGTAACTGACTTTTTTTTTAGGTTATTCCAGGTTGTCTACACATATGCTGCTATGTACAATAATCTATGTACTGTGTTTGTGTATACCTGAGTAAACTTATTTACTTACCTATGTCTTATTCACCTACTTATCTGACTTTCCCAGGGGTTGCAATGGGTTATTAATCCGTCAGTGTTAAATAATGCGCCATTGTCAGTGATAAGAAATCTGAAATCTTAAGTTTATCGGCAATTTGCATCACCTAGATAAAGTAACCTATCTTTAAAGATAGTGATGACCCACTGACTTACTTGTTATTGGTAAGTACAGATATACCAGT